>NC_044915.1:18967656-19205801 GCF_001633185.2 Quercus lobata | reverse complement strand
AAAAAAATTTTAGTCCCGAATTTCGTTCATACTCGACCCGGGCAAGAAAATCCAGAAAAAAATAGTAAAAAAATTCAAAAAATTAAAATACCTCTTTCCGGCTTTATTTTTTGCCAGAACGGGATGAGATAGGCCGAAACAGAGAAAAAAAAAATTTAGTCCCGAATTCCGTTCATACTAGACCCGGGCAAGAAAATTCTGAAAAATATAGTAAAAAAATTCAAAAAATTATAAAACCTCTTCCCGGCATTATTTTTAGCCAAAACGGGATGAGATAGGCCGAAAAAGAGAAAAAAAAATTTTAATTCCAAATTCCGTTCATACTCGAACCCGGGCAAGAAAATTTCGGGAAAAATATAGTAAAAAAAGATTTCAAAAAAAATTATAAAACCTCTTTTTTGGCATTATTTTTACCAAAACGGGATGAGATAGGCCGAAGAAAGAGAAAACAAAATTTTAGTCCCGAAATTCCGTTCATTTAATCGACCAGGCAAGAAATTCCGAAAAAAATAGTTAAAAAAAATTCAAAAAAATTAAACCTCTCCCGGCATTATTTTTAGCGAAAACCAGGATAGATAGGCCGGAAGAAAGTGAAAACAAAATTTTTTCCCGAATTTCCATTTCAAAATCTACAATGGAAGAAAAATTCCGAAAAAAATATTAAACAAATTCAAAAAATTATAAAACCTCTTCCCGGTATTATTTTTAGCCAAAACGGTATGAGATAGGCCGAAAAAGAGAGAAAAAAATTTTAATTCCAAATTCCGTTCATACTCGACTCGGGCAAGAAAATTCTGAAAAAAACTAGTAAAAAAATTCAAAAAATTAAAATACCTCTTTCCGGTATTATTTTTTGCCAGAACGGGATGAGATAGACCGAAACAGAGAAAAAAAAATTTTAGTCTCGAATTCCGTTCAAACTCGACCCGGGCAAGAAAATTCCGAAAAATATAGTAAAAAAATTCAAAAAAATTATAAAACCTCTTCCCTGCATTATTTTTAGCCAAAACGCTATGAGATAGGCCTAAAAAGAGTGAAAAAAATTTTAGTCCCGAATTCCGTTCATACTCGACCCGGGCAAGAAAATTCCGAAAAATATAGTAAAGAATTCAAAAAAATATACAACCTCTTCCCGGCATTATTTTTAGCCAAAACGGTATGAGATAGGCCGAAAAAGATAGAAAAAAATTTTAGTCCCGAATTCCATTCAGGCTTGACCCGGGCAAGAAAATTCCGAGAAAAATTGTAAAAAAACTCAAAAAATTAAAATACCTCTTTCCGGCATTATTTTTAGCCAAAACGGGAAGAGATAGACCGAAACAGAGAAAAAAAAAATTTTAGTCCCGAATTCCGTTCATACTCGACCCGGGCAAGAAAATTCCGAAAAAAATAGTAAAAGAATTCCAAAAATTATAAGACCTCTTTCCGGCATTATTTATAACCAAAACGGGATGAGTTAGGCCCAAAAAGGGGAAAAAAAATGTAGTCCCGAATTCCGTTCGTACTCGACCTGGGCAAGAAAATTCCGAAAAAAATAGTAAAAAAATTGAAAAAATTATAAAACCACTTCACGGCATTATTTTTTGCCAAAACTTGATGAGGTAGGCCGAGAAAGCGGGAAAAGAATTTTTGTCCCGAATTCCGTTTTTACTCGACCCTGGCAAGAAAATTCCGATAAAAATAGCAAAAAAATTCAAAAAACTAAAAAACCTCTTTACAGCATTATTTTCAGCCAAAACGGGAATGAGATAGGCCGAATTGGAGAAAAAAAAATTTTAATCTCGAATTCCGTTCATACTCTACCCGGGAAAGAAAATTCCGAAAAATATAGTAAAGAATTCAAAAAAATATACAACCTCTTCTCGGCATTATTTTTAGCCAAAACGGTATGAGATAGGCCGAAAAAGATAGAAAAAAATTTTAGTCCCAAATTCCATTCAGGCTTGACCCAGGCAAGAAAATTCCGAGAAAAATAGTAAAAAACCTCAAAAAATTAAAATACCTCTTTCCAACATTATTTTTAGCCAAAACGGGAAGAGATAGACCGAAACAGAGAAAAAAAAATTTTAGTCCCGAATTCCGTTCATACTCGATCCGGGCAAGAAAATACCGAAAAAAATAGTAATAAAATTCAAAAAATTATAAAACCTCTTTCCGGCATTATTTTTAGCCAAAACGGGATGAGTTAGGCCGAAAAAGGGAAGAAAAAAAAAATTTAGTCCCGAATTCCGTTCATACTCGAGCTGGGGAAGAAACTTCCGATTAAGATAGTAAAAAAAATTAAAAAAATTATAAAACCACTTTCCGGCATTATTTATAACCAAAACGGGATGAGATAGGCCGAAAAAGAGAAAAAAAAAATTTAGTCTTGAATTCCGTTCATACTCGACTCGGGCAAGAAAATTCCGAAAAAAAAGTAAACAAATTCAAAAAATTATAAAACCACATTCCTGCATTATTTTTAGCCAAAACGGGATGAGTTAGGCCAAAAAAGGGAAAAAAAAAAATTTAGTCCTGAATTCCGTTCATACTCAACCTGAGCAAGAAAATTCTGATAAAAAAAGTAAAAAAATTCAAAAAATTATAAAACCACTTTTCGGCATTATTTATAACCAAAACGGGATGAGATAGACCAAAAAAGAGAAAAAAAAAATTTTAGTCCCGAATTCCGTTCATACTCAACCCCTGCATGAAAAGTTCGAAAACAATAGGAAAAAAATTCCAAAAATTATAAAAACATTTGCCGGCATTATTTTTAGGCAAAACAGGATGAGATAGGCCGAAAAAGGGAACAAAAAAATTTTAGTTCCGAATTCCGTTCATACTCGACCCGGGCAAGAAAATTCCGAAAGAAATAGTAAAAGAATTAAAAAAAAACTATAAAACCTCTTCCCAACATTATTTTTAGCCAAAACGAGATGAGATAGGCCGAAAAAGAGGGAAAAAAATTTTAGTCCCGAATTCCGTTAATACTCGAATCGGGCAAGAAAATTCCGAAAAAAAATAGTAAAAAAATTCAAAAAAATATAAAACCTCTTTCCGGCATTATTTTTAGGCAAAACGGGATGAGATAGGCTAAAAAAGAGAAAAAAAAAATTTAATCCCGAATTCCGTTCATACTCGACTCGGGCAAGAAAATTCAGAAAGAAATATTAAAAAAATTCAAAAAATTATAAAAACTCTTCCCGGCATTAATTTTAGCCAAAATTGGTTGAGGTTGGCCCAGAAAGAGAGAAAAAAATTTTATTCCTGAATTCCGTTCATAGTCGACCCTGGCAAGAAAATTCCGAAAGAAATAGTAAAAAAATTATAAAACCTCTTCCCGGCATTATTCTTAGTCAAGACGGGATGAGATAGTCCGAAAAAGAGAAACCAAAATTTTAGTCCCGAATTCCTTTCATATTCGACCCGGGAAAGAAAATTCCGAAAAAAATAGTAAAAAAATTCAAAAAATTATAAAACCTCTTCCCGGCATTATTTTTAGCCAAAATGGGATGAGATAGGCCGGAAAAGAGAAAAAAAATTTAGTCCTGAATTCCGTTCATACTCGACCCGGGCAAGAAAATCCAGAAAAAAATAGTAAAAAAATTCAAAAAATTAAAATACCTCTTTCCGGCTTTATTTTTTGCCAGAACGGGATGAGATAGGCCGAAACAGAGAAAAAAAAATTTTAGTCCCGAATTCCGTTCATACTAGACCCGGGCAAGAAAATTCTGAAAAATATAGTAAAAAAATTCAAAAAATTATAAAACCTCTTCCCGGCATTATTTTTAGCCAAAACGGTATGAGATAGGCCGAAAAAGAGAAAAAAAAATTTTAATTCCAAATTCCGTTCATACTCGACTCGGGCAAGAAAATTCTGAAAAAAATAGTAAAAAAATTCAAAAAATTAAAAATACCTCTTTCCGGCATTATTTTTTGCCAGAACGGGATGAGATAGGCCGAAACAGTGAAAAAAAAATTTTAGTCCCGAATTCCGTTCATACTCGACCCGGGCAAGAAAATTCCGAAAAATATAGTAAAAAAATTCAAAAAATTATAAAACCTCTTTTTGGCATTATTTTTAGCAAAAACGGGATGAGATAGGCCGAAAAAGAGAAAACAAAATTTTAGTCCCCGAATTCCGTTCATAATCGACCCAGGCAAGAAAATTCCGAAAAAAATAGTTAAAAAATTCAAAAAATTATTAAAACCTCTTCCCGGCATTATTTTTAGCGAAAACAGGATGAGATAGGCCGAGAAAGTGAAAACAAAATTTTTATTCCCGAATTCCATTCATAATCGACACTGGGAAGAAAATTCCTAAAAAAATAGTAAAAAAATTCAAAAAATAAAAATAACACTTTCTGGCATTATTTTTAGCCAAAACGGGATGAGATAGGCCGAAAAAGAGAGAAAGAAATTTTAATTCCAAATTCCGTTCATACTCGACTCGGGCAAGAAAATTCTGAAAAAAACTAGTAAAAAAATTCAAAAAATTAAAATACCTCTTTCCGGTATTATTTTTTGCCAGAACGGGATGAGGTAGGCCGAAACAGAGAAAAAAAAATTTTAGTCTCGAATTCCGTTCAAACTCGACCCGGGCAAGAAAATTCCGAAAAATATATTAAAAAAATTCAAAAAATTATAAAACCTCTTCCCTGCATTATTTTTAGCCAAAACGCTATGAGATAGGCCGAAAAAGAGTGAAAAAAATTTTAGTCCCGAATTCCGTTCATACTCGACCCGGGCAAGAAAATTCCGAAAAATATAGTAAAGAATTCAAAAAAATATACAACCTCTTCCTGGCATTATTTTTAGTCAAAACGGTATGAGATAGGCCGAAAAAGATAGAAAAAAATTTTAGTCCCGAATTCCATTCAGGCTTGACCCGGGCAAGAAAATTCCGAGAAAAATTGTAAAAAAATTCAAAAAATTAAAATACCTCTTTCCGGCATTATTTTTAGCCAAAACGGGAAGAGATAGACCGAAACAGAGAAAAAAAAAATTTTAGTCCCGAATTGCGTTCATACTCGACCCGGGCAAGAAAATTCCGAAAAAAATAGTAAAAGAATTCCAAAAATTATAAGACCTCTGTCCGGCATTATTTATAACCAAAACGGGATGAGTTAGGCCCAAAAAGGGAAAAAAAAAATTTAGTCCCGAATTCCGTTCGTACTCGACCAGGGCAAGAAAATTCCGAAAAAAATAGTAAAAAAATTGAAAAAATTATAAAACCACTTCACGGCATTATTTTTTGCCAAAACTTGATGAGGTAGGCCGAGAAAGCGGGAAAAGAATTTTTGTCCCGAATTCCGTTTTTACTCGACCCTGGCAAGAAAATTCCGAAAAAAATTGCAAAAAAATTCAAAAAACTAAAAAACCTCTTTACAGCATTATTTTCAGCCAAAACGGGAATGAGATAGGCCGAATCGGAGAAAAAAAAAAATTTTATCTCGAATTCCGTTCATACTCGACCCGGGCAAGAAAATTCCGAAAAATATAGTAAAGAATTCAAAAAAATATACAACCTCTTCCCGGCATTATTTTTAGCCAAAACGGTATGAGATAGGCCGAAAAAGATAGAAAAAAATTTTAGTCCCGAATTCCATTCAGGCTTGACCCGGGCAAGAAAATTCCGAGAAAAATAGTAAAAAAACTCAAAAAATTAAAATACCTCTTTCCAACATTATTTTTAGCCAAAACGGGAAGAGATAGACCGAAACAGAGAAAAAAAAATTTTAGTCCCGAATTCCGTTCATACTCGACCCGGGCAAGAAAATACCGAAAAAAATAGTAATAAAATTCAAAAAATTATAAAACCTCTTTCCGGCATTATTTTTAGCCAAAACGGGATGACTTAGGCCGAAAAAGGGAAGAAAAAAAAAATTTAGTCCCGAATTCCGTTCATACTCGAGCTGGGGAAGAAACTTCCGATTAAGATAGTAAAAAAAATTAAAAAAATTATAAAACCACTTTTCGACATTATTTATAACCAAAACGGGATGAGATAGGCCGAAAAAGAGAAAAAAAAAATAAAGTCTTGAATTCCGTTCATACTAGACTCGGGCAAGAAAATTCCGAAAAAAAAAAGTAAACAAATTCAAAAAATTATAAAACCACATTCCAGCATTATTTTTAGCCAAAACGGGATGAGTTAGGCCAAAAAAGGGAAAAAAAAAATTTAGTCCTGAATTCCGTTCATACTCAACCTGAGCAAGAAAATTCTGATAAAAAAAGTAAAAAAATTCAAAAAATTATAAAACCACTTTCCGGCATTATTTATAACCAAAACGGGATGAGATAGACCAAAAAAGAGAAAAAAAAAATATTAGTCCCGAATTCCGTTCATACTCAACCCCTGCATGAAAAGTTCGAAAACAATAGGAAAAAAATTCCAAAAATTATAAAAACTTTTTCTGGCATTATTTTTAGCCAAAACAGGATGAGATAGGCCGAAAAAGGGAACAAAAAAATTTTAGTTCCGAATTCCGTTCATACTCGACCCGGGCAAGAAAATTCCGAAAGAAATAGTAAAAGAATTAAAAAAAAAACTATAAAACCTCTTCCCAACATTATTTTTAGCCAAAACGAGATGAGATAGGCCGTAAAAGAGGGAAAAAAATTTTAGTCCCGAATTCCGTTAATACTCAAATCGGGCAAGAAAATTCCGAAAAAAAATAGTAAAAAAATTCCAAAAATTATAAAACCTCTTTCCGGCATTATTTTTAGGCAAAACGGGATGAGATAGGCCTAAAAAGAGAAAAAAAAAAATTTAATCCCGAATTCCGTTCATACTCGACCCGGGCAAGAAAATTCAGAAAGAAATATTAAAAAAATTCAAAAAATTATAAAAACTCTTTCCGGCATTAATTTTAGCCAAAATTGGTTGAGGTTGGCCCAGAAAGAGAGAAAAAAAATTTTATTCCTGAATTCCGTTCATAGTCGACCCTGGCAAGAAAATTCCGAAAGAAATAGTAAAAAAATTATAAAACCTCTTCCCGGCATTATTCTTAGTTAAGACAGGATGAGATAGGCCGAAAAAGAGAAACCAAAATTTTAGTCCCGAATTCCTTTCATACTCGACCCGGGAAAGAAAATTCTGATAAAAATAGTAAAAAAATTCAAAAAATTATAAAACCTCTTCCCGGCATTATTTTTAGCCAAAATGGGATGAGATAGGCCGGAAAAGAGAAAAAAATTTAGTCCCGAATTCCGTTCATACTCGACCCGGGCAAGAAAATCCAGAAAAAAATAGTAAAAAAATTCAAAAAATTAAAATACCTCTTTCCGGCATTATTTTTTGCCAGAACGGGATGAGATAGGCCGAAACAGAGAAAAAAAAATTTTAGTCCCGAATTCCGTTCATACTAGACCCGGGCAAGAAAATTCTGAAAAATATAGTAAAAAAATTCAAAAAATTATAAAACCTCTTCCCGGCATTATTTTTAGCCAAAACGGTATGAGATAGGCCGAAAAAGAGAAAAAATAATTTTAATTCCAAATTCCGTTCATACTCGACTCGGGCAAGAAAATTCTGAAAAAAATAGTAAAAAAATTCAAAAAATTAAAATACCTCTTTCCGCCATTATTTTTTGCTAGAACGGGATGAGATAGGCCGAAACAGAGAAAAAAAAATTTTAGTCCCGAATTCCGTTCATACTAGACCCGGGCAAGAAAATTCCGAAAAATATAGTAAAAAAATTCAAAAAATTATAAAACCTCTTCCCTGCATTATTTTTAGCCAAAACGCTATGAGATAGGCCGAAAAAGAGTGAAAAAAATTTTAGTCCCGAATTCCGTTCATACTCGACCCGGGCAAGAAAATTCCGAAAAATATAGTAAAGAATTCAAAAAAATATACAACCTCTTCCTGGCATTATTTTTAGTCAAAACGGTATGAGATAGGCCGAAAAAGATAGAAAAAAATTTTAGTCCCGAATTCCATTCAGGCTTGACCCGGGCAAGAAAATTCCGAGAAAAATTGTAAAAAAACTCAAAAAATTAAAATACCTCTTTCCGGCATTATTTTTAGCCAAAACGGGAAGAGATAGACCGAAACAGAGAAAAAAAAAATTTTAGTCCCGAATTGCGTTCATACTCGACCCGGGCAAGAAAATTCCGAAAAAAATAGTAAAAGAATTCCAAAAATTATAAGACCTCTGTCCGGCATTATTTATAACCAAAACGGGATGAGTTAGGCCCAAAAAGGGAAAAAAAAAATTTAGTCCCGAATTCCGTTCGTACTCGACCTGGGCAAGAAAATTCCGAAAAAAATAGTAAAAAAATTGAAAAAATTATAAAACCACTTCACGGCATTATTTTTTGCCAAAACTTGATGAGGTAGGCCGAGAAAGCGGGAAAAGAATTTTTGTCCCGAATTCCGTTTTTACTCGACCCTGGCAAGAAAATTCCGATAAAAATAGCAAAAAAATTCAAAAAACTAAAAAACCTCTTTACAGCATTATTTTCAGCCAAAACGGGAATGAGATAGGCCGAATTGGAGAAAAAAAAATTTTAATCTCGAATTCCGTTCATACTCTACCCGGGAAAGAAAATTCCGAAAAATATAGTAAAGAATTCAAAAAAATATACAACCTCTTCTCGGCATTATTTTTAGCCAAAACGGTATGAGATAGGCCGAAAAAGATAGAAAAAAATTTTAGTCCCAAATTCCATTCAGGCTTGACCCAGGCAAGAAAATTCCGAGAAAAATAGTAAAAAACCTCAAAAAATTAAAATACCTCTTTCCAACATTATTTTTAGCCAAAACGGGAAGAGATAGACCGAAACAGAGAAAAAAAAATTTTAGTCCCGAATTCCGTTCATACTCGATCCGGGCAAGAAAATACCGAAAAAAATAGTAATAAAATTCAAAAAATTATAAAACCTCTTTCCGGCATTATTTTTAGCCAAAACGGGATGAGTTAGGCCGAAAAAGGGAAGAAAAAAAAAATTTAGTCCCGAATTCCGTTCATACTCGAGCTGGGGAAGAAACTTCCGATTAAGATAGTAAAAAAAATTAAAAAAATTATAAAACCACTTTCCGGCATTATTTATAACCAAAACGGGATGAGATAGGCCGAAAAAGAGAAAAAAAAAATTTAGTCTTGAATTCCGTTCATACTCGACTCGGGCAAGAAAATTCCGAAAAAAAAGTAAACAAATTCAAAAAATTATAAAACCACATTCCTGCATTATTTTTAGCCAAAACGGGATGAGTTAGGCCAAAAAAGGGAAAAAAAAAAATTTAGTCCTGAATTCCGTTCATACTCAACCTGAGCAAGAAAATTCTGATAAAAAAAGTAAAAAAATTCAAAAAATTATAAAACCACTTTTCGGCATTATTTATAACCAAAACGGGATGAGATAGACCAAAAAAGAGAAAAAAAAAATTTTAGTCCCGAATTCCGTTCATACTCAACCCCTGCATGAAAAGTTCGAAAACAATAGGAAAAAAATTCCAAAAATTATAAAAACTTTTTCCGGCATTATTTTTAGCCAAAACAGGATGAGATAGGCCGAAAAAGGGAACAAAAAAATTTTAGTTCCGAATTCCGTTCATACTCGACCCGGGCAAGAAAATTCCGAAAGAAATAGTAAAAGAATTAAAAAAAAAACTATAAAACCTCTTCCCAACATTATTTTTAGCCAAAACGAGATGAGATAGGCCGAAAAAGAGGGAAAAAAATTTTAGTCCCGAATTCCGTTAATACTCGAATCGGGCAAGAAAATTCCGAAAAAAAATAGTAAAAAAATTCAAAAAATTATAAAACCTCTTTCCGGCATTATTTTTAGGCAAAACGGGATGAGATAGGCCTAAAAAGAGAAAAAAAAAATTTAATCCCGAATTCCGTTCATACTCGACCCGGGCAAGAAAATTCAGAAAGAAATATTAAAAAAATTCAAAAAATTATAAAAACTCTTCCCGGCATTAATTTTAGCCAAAATTGGTTGAGGTTGGCCCAGAAAGAGAGAAAAAAATTTTATTCCTGAATTCCGTTCATAGTCGACCCTGGCAAGAAAATTCCGAAAGAAATAGTAAAAAAATTATAAAACCTCTTCCCGGCATTATTCTTAGTCAAGACGGGATGAGATAGCCGAAAAAGAGGAACCAAAATTTTAGTCCCGAATTCCTTTCATACTCGACCCGGGAAAGAAAATTCCGAAAAAAATAGTAAAAAACATTCAAAAAATTATAAAACCTCTTCCCGGCATTATTTTTAGCCAAAATGGGATGAGATAGGCCGGAAAAGAGAAAAAAAATTTAGTCCCGAATTCCGTTCATACTCGACCCGGGCAAGAAAATCCAGAAAAAAATAGTAAAAAAATTCAAAAAATTAAAATACCTTTTTCCGGCATTATTTTTTGCCAGAACGGGATGAGATAGGCCGAAACAGAGAAAAAAAAATTTTAGTCCCGAATTCCGTTCATACTAGACCCGGGCAAGAAAATTCTGAAAAATATAGTAAAAAAATTCAAAAAATTATAAAACCTCTTCCCGGCATTATTTTTAGCCAAAACGGTATGAGATAGGCCGAAAAAGAGAAAAAAAAATTTTAATTCCAAATTCCGTTCATACTCGACTCGGGCAAGAAAATTCTGAAAAAAATAGTAAAAAAATTCAAAAAATTAAAATACCACTTTCCGGCATTATTTTTTGCCAGAACGGGATGAGATAGGCCGAAACAGAGAAAAAAAAATTTTAGTCCCGAATTCCGTTCATACTAGACCCGGGCAAGAAAATTCCGAAAAATATAGTAAAAAAATTCAAAAAATTATAAAACCTCTTCCCTGCATTATTTTTAGCCAAAACGCTATGAGATAGGCCGAAAAAGAGTGAAAAAAGTTTTAGTCCCGAATTCCGTTCATACTCGACCCGGGCAAGAAAATTCCGAAAAATATAGTAAAAAAATTCAAAAAATTATAAAACCTCTTCCCTGCATTATTTTTAGTCAAAACGGTATGAGATAGGCCGAAAAAGATAGAAAAAAATTTTAGTCCCGAATTCCATTCAGGCTTGACCCGGGCAAGAAAATTCCAAGAAAAATTGTAAAAAAATTCAAAAAATTAAAATACCTCTTTCCGGCATCATTTTTAGCCAAAACGGGAAGAGATAGACCGAAACAGAGAAAAAAAAAATTTTAGTCCCGAATTGCGTTCATACTCGACCCGGGCAAGAAAATTCCGAAAAAAATAGTAAAAGAATTCCAAAAATTATAAGACCTCTGTCCGGCATTATTTATAACCAAAACGGGATGAGTTAGGCCCAAAAAGGGAAAAAAAAAATTTAGTCCCGAATTCCGTTCGTACTCGACCTGGGCAAGAAAATTCCGAAAAAAATAGTAAAAAAATTGAAAAAATTATAAAACCACTTCACCGCATTATTTTTTGCCAAAACTTGATGAGGAAGGCCGAGAAAGCGGGAAAAGAATTTTTGTCCCGAATTCCGTTTTTACTCGACCCTGGCAAGAAAATTCCGATAAAAATTGCAAAAAAATTAAAAAAACTAAAAAACCTCTTTACAGCATTATTTTCAGCCAAAACGGGAATGAGATAGGCCGAATCGGAGAAAAAAAAATTTTAATCTCGAATTCCGTTCATACTCGAACCGGGCAAGAAAATTCCAAAAAATATAGTAAAGAATTCAAAAAAATATACAACCTCTTCCCGGCATTATTTTTAGCCAAAACGGTATGAGATAGGCCGAAAAAGATAGAAAAAAATTTTAGTCCCGAACTCCATTCAGGCTTGACCCGGGCAAGAAAATTCCGAGAAAAATAGTAAAAAAACTCAAAAAATTAAAATACCTCTTTCCAACATTATTTTTAGCCAAAACGGGAAGAGATAGACCGAAACAGAGAAAAAAAAATTTTAGTCCCGAATTCCGTTCATACTCGACCCGGGCAAGAAAATATCGAAAAAAATAGTAATAAAATTCAAAAAATTATAAAACCTCTTTCCGGCATTATTTTTAGCCAAAACGGGATGAGTTAGGCCAAAAAAGGGAAGAAAAAAAAAATTTAGTCCCGAATTCCGTTCATACTCGAGCTGGGAAAGAAACTTCCGATTAAGATAGTAAAAAAAATTAAAAAAATTATAAAACCACTTTCCGGCATTATTTATAACCAAAACGGGATGAGATAGGCTGAAAAGAGAAAAAAAAAATTTAGTCTTGAATTCCGTTCATACTCGACCCGGGCAAGAAAATTCCGAAAGAAATAGTAAAAGAATTAAAAAAAAAAACTATAAAACCTCTTCCCAACATTATTTTTAGCCAAAACGAGATGAGATAGGCCTAAAAAGAGAAAAAAAAAAATTTAATCCCGAATTTCGTTCATACTCGACCCGGGAAAGAAAATTCAGAAAGAAATATTAAAAAAATTCAAAAAATTATAAAAACTCTTCCCGGCATTAATTTTAGCCAAAATTGGTTGAGGTTGGCCCAGAAAGAGAGAAAAAAATTTTATTCCTGAATTCCGTTCATAGACGACCCTGGCAAGAAAATTCCGAAAGAAATAGTAAACAAATTATAAAACCTCTTCCCGGCATTATTCTTAGTCAAGACGGGATGAGATAGGCCGAAAAAGAGAAACCAAAATTTTAGTCCCGAATTCCTTTCATACTCGACCGGGGAAAGAAAATTCCGAAAAAAATAGTAAAAAAATTCAAAAAATTATAAAACCACTTCCCGGCATTATTTTTAGCCAAAATGGGATGAGATAGGCCGGAAAAGAGAAAAAAATTTTAGTCCCGAATTCCGTTCATACTCGACCCGGGCAAGAAAATCCAGAAAAAAATAGTAAAAAAATTCAAAAAATTAAAATACCTCTTTCCGGCTTTATTTTTTGCCAGAACGGGATGAGATAGGCCGAAACAGAGAAAAAAAAATTTTAGTCCCGAATTCCGTTCATACTAGACCCGGGCAAGAAAATTCTGAAAAATATAGTAAAAAAATTCAAAAAATTATAAAACCTCTTCCCGGCATTATTTTTAGCCAAAACGGTATGAGATAGGCCGAAAAAGAGAGAAAAAAATTTTAATTCCAAATTCCGTTCATACTCGACTCGGGCAAGAAAATTCTGAAAAAAATAGTAAAAAAATTCAAAAAATTAAAATACCTCTTTCTGCATTATTTTTTGCCAGAACGGGATGAGATAGGCCGAAACAGAGAAAAAAAAATTTTGTCCCGAATTCCGTTCAAACTCGACACGGGCAAGAAAATTCCGAAAAAAAATAGTAATAAAATTCAAAAAATTATAAAACCTCTTCCCGGCATTATTTTTAGCCAAAACGGTATGAGATAGGCCGAAAAAGAGAGAAAAAAAATTTTAATTCCAAATTCCGTTCATACTCGACTCGGGCAAGAAAATTCTGAAAAAAATAGTAAAAAAATTCAAAAAATTAAAATACCTCTTTCCGGCATTATTTTTTGCCAGAACGGGATGAGATAGGCCGAAACAGTGAAAAAAAAATTTTAGTCCCGAATTCCGTTCATGCTCGACCCGGGCAAGAAAATTCCGAAAAATATAGTAAAAAAATTCAAAAAATTATAAAACCTCTTTTTGGCATTATTTTTAGCAAAAACGGGATGAGATAGGCCGAAAAAGAGAAAACAAAATTTTAGTCCCTAATTCCGTTCATAATCGACCCAGGCAAGAAAATTCCGAAAAAAATAGTTAAAAAATTCAAAAAATTATAAAACCTCTTCCCGGCATTATTTTTAGCGAAAACAGGATGAGATAGGCCGAGAAAGTGAAAACAAAATTTTATTCCTGAATTCCATTCATAATCGACACTGGGAAGAAAATTCCGAAAAAAATAGTAAAAAAATTCAAAAAAAAATAACACTTTCTGGCATTATTTTTAGCCAAAACGGGATGAGATCGGCCGAAAAAGAGCGAAAAAAATTTTAGTCCCGAATTCTGTTCATACTCGAGCCGGGAAAGAAAATTCCGAAAAAAATAGTAAAAAAATTCAAAAAATTAAAATACATCTTTCCGGCATTATTTTTAGCCAAAACGGGAAGAGATAGGCCAAAACAGAGAAACAAAAATTTTAGTCCCGAATTCCGTTCATACTCGACCCGGGCAAGAAAATTCCGAAAATTTTAGTAAAAAAATTCAAAAATTTATAAAACCTCTTCCCGGAATTATTTTTAGCCAACACGGTATGAGATAGACTGAAAAAGAGAAAAAAAAATTTAGTCCCGAATTCCGTTTATACTTAACCCGGGCAAGAAAATTCTGGAAAAAATAGTAAAAAAATTCAAAAAATTAAAATACCTCTTTCTAGCATTATTTTTAGCCAAAACGGGATGAGATAGGCCAAAACAGAGAAAAAAAAATTTTAGTCTTAAATTCCGTTCATACACGACCCGGGCAAGAACATTCCGAAAAAAATAGTAATAAAATTCAAAAAATTATAAAACCTCTTTTCGGCATTATTTTTAGCCAAAACGGGATGAGTTAGGCTGAAAAAGGGAAGAAAAAACTTTAGTCCCGAATTCCGTTCATACTCGAGCTGGGAAAGACAATTCCGATAAAGTTAGGAAAAAAAATTCAAAAAATTATTAAACCCCTTTCCGGCATTATTTAGAACCAAAACGGGATGAGATAGATCAAAAAAGAGAAAAAAAAAAATTTTAGTCCCGAATTCCGTTCATACTCGACTCGGGCAATAAAATTCCGAAAAAAATATTAAACAAATTCAAAAAATTATAAAACCTCTTCCCGGTATTATTTTTAGCCAAAACGGTATGAGATAGAGCCGGTCATAAAAGAAAATTCTGAAAAAAACTAGATTCAAAAAATTAAAATACCTCTTTCTTGCCAGAACGGGATGAGATAGACCGAAACAGAGAAAAAAAAATTTTAGTCTCGAATTCCGTTCAAACTCGACCCGGGCAAGAAAATTCCGAAAAATATAGTAAAAAAATTCAAAAAATTATAAAACCTCTTCCCTGCATTATTTTTAGCCAAAATATTAGGAAAAGAGTGAAAAAAATTTTAGTCCCGAATTCCGTTCATACTCGACCCGGGCAAGAAAATTAAAAATATAGTAAAGAATTATATAAACCTCTTCCCGGCATTATTTTTAGCCAAAACGGTATGAGATAGGCCGAAAAAGAGAGAAAAAAATTTTAATTCCAAATTCCGTTCATACTCGACTCGGGCAAGAAAATTCTGAAAAAAACTAGTAAAAAAATTCAAAAAATTAAAATACCTCTTTCCGGTAATATTTTTTTCCAGAACGGGATGAGATAGGCCAAAACAGAGAAAAAAAAATTTTAGTCTCGAATTCTGTTCAAACTCGACCTGGGCAAGAAAATTCCGAAAAATATAGTAAAAAAATTCAAAAAATTATAAAACCTCTTCCCTGCATTATTTTTAGCCAAAACGCTATGAGATAGGCCGAAAAAGAGTGAAAAAAATTTTAGTCCCGAATTCCATTCATACTCGACCCGGGCAAGAAAATTCCGAAAAATATAGAAAAAGAATTCAAAAAAATATACAACCTCTTCCCGGCATTATTTTTAGCCAAAACGGTGTGAGATAGACCGAAAAAGATAGAAAAAAATTTTAGTCCCGAATTCCGTTCATACTCGACCCGGGCAAGAAAATTCCGAAAAATATAGTAAAAAAATTCAAAAAATTATAAAACCTCTTTTTGGCATTATTTTTAGCCAAAACGGTATGAGATAGGCCAAAAAAGAGTGAAAAAAATTTTTGTCCCGAATTCCGTTCATACTCGACTCGGGCAAGAAAATTCCGAAAAAAATAGTAATAAAATTCAAAAAATTATAAAACCTCTTCCCGGCGTTATTTTTAGCCAAAACGGTATGAGATAGGCCGAAAAAGAGAAAAAAAAATTTTAATTCCAAATTCCGTTCATACTCGACTCGGGCAAGAAAATTCTGAAAAAAATAGTAAAAAAATTCAAAAAATTAAAATACCTCTTTCCGGCATTATTTTTTGCCAGAAGGGGATGAGATAGGCCGAAACAGAGAAAAAAAAATTTTAGTCCCGAATTCCGTTCATCCTCAACCCGGGCAAGAAAATTCCGAAAAATGTAGTAAAAAAATTCAAAAAATTATAAAACCTCTTTTTGGCTTTATTTTTAGCGAAAACGGGATGAGATAGGCCGAAAAAGAGAAAACAAAATTTTAGTCCCGAATTCCGTTCATAATCGACCCAGGCAAGAAAATTCCGAAAAAAATAGTTAAAAAATTCAAAAAATTATAAAACCTCTTCCTGGCATTATTTTTAGCGAAAACAGGATGAGATAGGCCGAGAAAGTGAAAACAAAATTTTATTCCCGAATTCCATTCATAATCGACACTGGGAAGAAAATTCCGAAAAAAATAGTAAAAAAATTCAAAAAATTAAAATAACACTTTCTGGCATTATTTTTAGCCAAAACGGGATGAGATCGGCCGAAAAAGAGTGAAAAAAATTTTAATCCCGAATTCTGTTCATACTCGAGCCGGGAAAGAAAATTCCGAAAAAAATAGTAAAAAAATTCAAAAAATTAAAATACATCTTTTCGGCATTATTTTTAGCCAAAACGGGATGAGATAGACCAAAACAGAGAAACAAAAATTTTAGTCCCGAATTCCGTTCATACTCGACCCGGGCAAGAAAATTCCTAAAAATTTAGTAAAAAAATTCAAAAATTTATAAAACCTCTTCCCGGAATTATTTTTAGCCAACACCGTATGAGATAGACCGAAAAAGAGAAAAAAAATTTTAGTCCCGAATTCCGTTTATACTTGACCCTGGCAAGAAAATTCTAGAAAAAATAGTAAAAAAATTCAAAAAATTAAAATACCTCTTTCTGGCATTATTTTTAGCCAAAACGGGATGAGATAGGCCAAAACAGAGAAAAAAAAATTTTAGTCCTGAATTCCGTTCATACTTGACCCGGGCAAGAACATTCCGAAAAAAATAGTAATAAAATTCAAAAAATTATAAAACCTCTTTTCGGCATTATTTTTAGCCAAAACGGGATGAGTTAGGCTGAAAAAGGGAAGAAAAAACTTTTGTCCCGAATTCCGTTCATACTCGAGCTGGGAAAGACAATTCCGATAAAGTTAGGAAAAAAAATTCAAAAAACTATAAAACCCCTTTCCGGCATTATTTAGAACCAAAACGAGATGAGATAGATCGAAAAAGAGAAAAAAAAAAATTTTAGTCCCGAATTCCGTTCATACTCGACTCGGGCAATAAAATTCCGAAAAAAATATTAAACAAATTCAAAAATTATAGAACCTCTTCCCGGTATTATTTTTAGCCAAAACGGGATGAGATAGATCGAAACAGAGAAAAAAAAATTATAGTCTCGAATTCCGTTCATACAAGACCCGGGCAAGAAAATTATGAAAAATATAGTAAAAAAATTCAAAAAATTATAAAACCTCTTCCCGGCATTATTTTTAGCCAAAACGGTATGAGATAGGCCGAAAAAGAGAGAAAAAAATTTAAATTCCAAATTCCGTTCATACTCGGCTCGGGCAAGAAAATTCTGAAAAAAACTAGTAAAAAAATTCAGAAAATTAAAATACCTCTTTCCGGTATTATTTTTTGCCAGAACGGGATGAGATAGGCCGAAACAGAGAAAAAAAAATTTTAGTCTCGAATTCTGTTCAAACTCACCCGGGCAAGAAAATTCCGAAAAATATAGTAAAAAAATTCAAAAAATTATAAAACCTCTTCCCTGCATTATTTTTAGCCAAAACGGTATGAGATAGGCCGAAAAAGAGTGAAAAAAATTTTTGTCCCGAATTCCGTTCATACTCGACTCGGGCAAGAAAATTCCGAAAAAAATAGTAATAAAATTCAAAAAATTATAAAACCACTTCCCGGCATTATTTTTAGCCAAAACGGT
This sequence comes from Quercus lobata, assembly GCF_001633185.2. Classification (NCBI taxonomy): domain Eukaryota; kingdom Viridiplantae; phylum Streptophyta; class Magnoliopsida; order Fagales; family Fagaceae; genus Quercus; species Quercus lobata. Next base: position 19,187,936 of record NC_044915.1, on the reverse strand, counting down.
ATGAGATAGGCCGAAAAAGAGAAAAAAAAATTTTAATTCCAAATTCCGTTCACACTCGACTCGGGCAAGAAAATTCTGAAAAAAATTCAAAAAATTAAAATACCTCTTTCCGGCATTATTTTTTGCCAGAAGGGGATGAGATAGGCCGAAACAGAGAAAAAAAAATTTTAGTCCCGAATTCCGTTCATACTCAACCCGGGCAAGAAAATTCCGAAAAATATAGTAAAAAAATTCAAAAAATTATAAAACCTCTTTTTGGCTTTATTTTTAGCAAAAACGGGATGAGATAGGCCGAAAAAGAGAAAACAAAATTTTAGTCCCGAATTCCGTTCATAATCGACCCAGGCAAGAAAATTCCGAAAAAAATAGTTAAAAAATTCAAAAAATTATAAAACCTCTTCCTGGCATTATTTTTAGCGAAAACGGGATGAGATAGGCCGAGAAAGTGAAAACAAAATTTTATTCCCGAATTCCATTCATAATCGACACTGGCAAGAAAATTCCGAAAAAAATAGTAAAAAAATTCAAAAAATTAAAATAACACTTTCTGGCATTATTTTTAGCCAAAACGGGATGAGATCGGCCGAAAAAGAGTGAAAAAAATTTTAGTCCCGAATTCTGTTCATACTCGAGCCGGGAAAGAAAATTCCGAAAAAAATAGTAAAAAAATTCAAAAAATTAAAATACATCTTTTCGGCATTATTTTTAGCCAAAACGGGATGAGATAGACCAAAACAGAGAAACAAAAATTTTAGTCCCGAATTCCGATCATACTCGACCCGGGCAAAAAAATTCCGAAAAATTTAGTAAAAAAATTCAAAAATTTATAAAACCTCTTCCCGGAATTATTTTTAGCCAACACGGTATGAGATAGACCGAAAAAGAGAAAAAAGATTTTAGTCCCGAATTCCGTTTATACTTGACCCGGGCAAGAAAATTCTAGAAAAAATTGTAAAAAAATTCAAAAAATTAAAATACCTCTTTCTGGCATTATTTCTAGCCAAAACGGGATGAGATAGACCAAAACAGAGAAAAAAAAATTTTAGTCCTGAATTCCGTTCATATTCGACCCGGGCAAGAACATTCCGAAAAAAATAGTAATAAAATTCAAAAAATTATAAAACCTCTTTTCGGCATTATTTTTAGCCAAAACGGGATGAGTTAGGCTGAAAAAGGGAAGAAAAAACTTTAGTCCCGAATTCCGTTCATACTCGAGCTGGGAAAGACAATTCCTATAAAGTTAGGAAAAAAAAATCAAAAAATTATAAAACCCCTTTCCGGCATTATTTAGAACCAAAACGGGATGAGATAGATCGAAAAAGAGAAAAAAAAAATTTTTGTCCCGAATTCCGTTCATACTCGACTCGGGCAATAAAATTCCGAAAAAAATATTAAACAAATTCAAAAATTATAAAACCTCTTCCCGGTATTATTTTTAGCCAAAACGGGATGAGATAGACCGAAACAGAGAAAAAAAAATTATAGTCTCGAATTCCATTCATACTAGTCCCGGGCAAGAAAATTATGAAAAATATAGTAAAAAAATTCAAAAAATTATAAAACCTCTTCCCGGCATTATTTTTAGCCAAAACAGTATGAGATAGGCCGAAAAAGAGAGAAAAAAATTTTAATTCCAAATTCCGTTCATACTCGACCCGGGAAAGAAAATTCTGAAAAAAACTAGTAAAAAAATTCAAAAAATTAAAATACCTCTTTCCGGCATTATTTTTAGCCAAAATGGGATGAGATAGGCCGGAAAAGAGAAAAAGAATTTTGTCCCCATTTCCGTTCATGCTCGACCCGGGCAAGTAAATTTCGAAAAAAATAGTAAAAAAATTCAAAAAATAAAAATACCTCTTTCTGGCATTTTTTTTAGCCAAAACGGGATTAGATAGGCCAAAACAGAGAAACAAAAATTTTAGTCCCGAATTCCATTCATACTCGACCCGGGCAAGAAAATTCTGAAAGATTTAGTAAAAAAATTCAAAAATTTATAAAACGTCTTTCCGGCATTATTTTTAACCCAAACGGGATGAGTTAGGCCGAAAAAGGGAAAAAAAAAATTTAGTCCCGAATTCCGTTCGTACTCGACTTGGGCAAGAAAATTCCGAAAAAAATAGTAAAAAAATTGAAAAAATTATAAAACCACTTCACGGCATTATTTTTTGCCAAAACTTGATGAGGTAGGCCGAGAAAGCGGGAAAAGAATTTTTGTCCCGAATTCCGTTTTTACTCGACCCTGGCAAGAAAATTCCGAAAAAAATAGCAAAAAAATTCAAAAAACTAAAAAACCTCTTTACAGCATTATTTTCAACCAAAACGGGAATGAGATAGGCCGAACAGGAGAAAAAAAAAATTTTAATCTCGAATTCCGTTCATACTCGACCCGGGCAAGAAAATTCCGAAAAATATAGTAAAGAATTCAAAAAAATATACAACCTCTTCCCGGCATTATTTTTAGCCAAAACGGTATGAGATAGGCCGAAAAAGATAGAAAAAAATTTTAGTCCCGAATTCCATTCAGGCTTGACCCGGGCAAGAAAATTCCGAGAAAAATAGTAAAAAAACTCAAAAAATTAAAATACCTCTTTCCGACATTATTTTTAGCCAAAACGGGAAGAGATAGATCGAAACAGAGAAAAAAAAATTTTAGTCCGAATTCCGTTCATACTCGACCCGGGCAAGAAAATACGAAAAAAATAGTAATAAAATTCAAAAAATTATAAAACCTCTTTCCGGCATTATTTTTAGCCAAAACGGGATAAGTTAGGCCGAAAAAGGGAAGAAAAAAAAAATTTAGTCCCGAATTCCGTTCATACTCGATCTGAGCAAGAAACTTCTGATAAAGATAGTAAAAAAAATTAAAAAAATTATAAAACCACTTTCCGGCATTATTTATAACCAAAACGGGATGAGATAGACCAAAAAGAGAGAAAAAAAATTTTAGTCCCGAATTCCGTTCATACTCAACCCCGGCATGAAAAGTTCGAAAACAATAGGAAAAATATTCCAAAAATTATAAAAACTTTTTCCGGCATTATTTTTAGCCAAAACAGGATGAGATAGGCCAAAAAAGGGAACAAAAAAATTTTAGTTCCGAATTCCGTTCATACTCGACCCGGGCAAGAAAATTCCGAAAGAAATAGTAAAAAAATTAAAAAAAAAACTATAAAACCTCTTCCCAACATTATTTTTAGCCAAAACGAGATGAGATAGGCCGAAAAAGAGGGAAAAAAATTTTAGTCCCGAATTCCGTTAATACTCGAATCGGGCAAGAAAATTCCGAAAAAAAATAGTAAAAAAATTCAAAAAATTATAAAACCTCTTTCCGGCATTATTTTTAGGCAAAACGGGATGACATAGGCCTAAAAAGAGAAAAGAAAAAATTAATCCCGAATTCCGTTCATACTTGACCCGGGCAAGAAAATTCAGAAAGAAATATTAAAAAAATTATAAAAACTCTTCCCGGCATTAATTTTAGCCAAAACGGGATGAGATAGGCCGAAAAAGATAAAATAAAATTTTAGTACCGAATTCCATTCATACTCAACCCGGGCTATAAAATTCCGAAAAAACTATTAAAAAAATTCAAAAAATTATAAAACCTCTTCCCAGCATTATCTTGTGCCAAAACTTGTTGAGGTTGGCCCAGAAAGAGAGAAAAAAATTTTATTCCTGAATTCCGTTCATAGTCGACCCTGGCAAGAAAATTCCGAAAGAAATAGTAAAAAAATTATAAAACCTCTTCCCGGCATTATTTTTAGTCCAGACGGGATGAGATAGGCCGAAAAAGAGAAACCAAAATTTTAGTCCCGAATTCCTTTCATACTCAACCCGGGAAACAAAATTCCGAAAAAAATAGTAAAAAAATTCAAAAAATTATAAAACCTCTTCCCGGCATTATTTTCAGCCAAAATTGGATGAGATAGGCCGGAAAAGAGAAAAAAAATTTAATCCCGAATTCCGTTCATACTCGACCCGGGCAAGAAAATCCAGAAAAAAATAGTAAAAAAATTCAAAAAATTAAAATACCTCTTTCCGGCATTATTTTTTGCCAGAACGGGATGAGATAGGCCGAAACAGAGAAAAAAAAATTTTAGTCCCGAATTCCGTTCACACTAGACCCGGGTAAGAAAATTCTGAAAAATATAGTAAAAAAATTCAAAAAATTATAAAACCTCTTCCCGGCATTATTTTTAGCCAAAACGGTATGAGGTAGGCCGAAAAAGAGAAAAGAAAATTTTAATTCCAAATTCCGTTCATACTCGACTCGGGCAAGAAAATTCTGAAAAAAATAGTAAAAAAATTCAAAAAATTAAAATACCTCTTTCCGGCATTATTTTTTGCCAGAACGGGATGAGATAGGCCGAAACAGAGAAAAAAAAATTATAGTCCCGAATTCCGTTCAAACTCGACCCGGGCAAGAAAATTCTGAAAAATATAGTAAAAAATTTCAAAAAATTATAAAACCTCTTCCCTGCATTATTTTTAGCCAAAACGGTATGAGATAGGCCGAAAAAGAGTGAAAAAAATTTTAATCCTGAATTCCGTTCATACTCGACCTGGACAAGAAAATTCAGAAAAAAATAGTAAAAAAATTCAAAAAATTATAAAACTACTTTCTGGGATTATTTATAACCAAAACGGGATGAGATAGGCCGAGAAAGAGAAAAAAAAAATTTAGTCCCGAATTTCGTTCATACTCGACTCGGGCAAGAAAATTCCGAAAAAAATAGTAAAAAAATTCAAAAAATTAAAATACTTCTTTCCGGCATTATTTTTAGCCAAAACAGGATGAGATCGGCTGGAAAAGAGAGAAAAAAAATTTTAGTCCCTAATTCCGTTCATACTTGACCCGGGTAAGAAAATTTCGAATAAAATAGTAAAAAAATTCAAAAAATTAAAATACCTCTTTCTAGCATTATTTTTAGCCAAAACGGGATTAGATCGGCCGAAAAAGAGTGAAATAAATTTTAGTCCCGACTTCCGTTCATACTCGACCCGGGCAAGAAAATTTCGAAAAAAATAGTAAAAAAATTCAAAAAATTATAAAACCACTTCCCAGTATTATTTTTAGCCAAAATTGGATGAGATAGGCCGGAAAAGTGAAAAAAAAATTTGTCTCGAATTCCGTTCATACTCGACCTGGGCAAGAAAATTCCGAAAAAAATAGTAATAAAATTCAAAAAATTATAAAACCACTTTCTGGGATTATTTATAACCAAAACGGGATGAGATAGTCTGAAAAAGAGAAAAAAAAATTTTAGTCCCGAATTCCGTTCATACTCGACTCGGGAAATAAAATTCCGAAAAAAATAGTAAAAAAATTGAAATACCTCTTTCCGGCATTATTTTTAGCCAAAACAGGATGAGATCGGCTGGAAAAGAGAGAAAAAAAATTTTAGTCCCGAATTCCTATCATACTCGACCCGGGCAAGAAAATTCCGAAAAAAATAGTAATAAAATTGAAAAAATTATAAAACCTCTTTCCGGCATTATTTTTAGCTGAAACGGGATGAGTTAGGCCGAAAAAGGGAAAAGAAAATTTTAGTCCCGAATTTCGTTCATACTCAGCTTGGGCAAGAAAATTCCGAAAAAAATAGTAAAAAAATTCAAAAAATTATAAAACCACTTTCTGGGATTATTTATAACCAAAACGGGATGAGATAGTCTGAAAAAGAGAAAAAAAGATTTTAGTCCCGAATTCCGTTCATACTCGACTCGGGGAATAAAATTCCGAAAAAAATAGTAAAAAAATTGAAATACCTCTTTCCGGCATTATTTTTAGCCAAAACAGGATGAGATTGGCTGGAAAAGAGAGAAAAAAAAATTTTAGTCCCGAATTCCGTTAATACTCGAATCGGGCAAGAAAATTCCGAAAAAAAATAGTAAAAAAATTCAAAAAATTATAAAACCTCTTTCCGGCATTATTTTTAGGCAAAACGGGATGAGATAGGCCTAAAAAGAGAAAAAAAAAATTTAATCCCAAATTCCGTTCATACTTGACCCGGGCAAGAAAATTCAGAAAGAAATATTAAAAAAATTATAAAAACTCTTCCCGGCATTAATTTTAGCCAAAACGGGATGAGATAGGCCGAAAAAGATAAAATAAAATTTTAGTACCGAATTCCATTCATACTCAACCCGGGCTATAAAATTCCGAAAAAAATATTAAAAAAATTCAAAAAATTATAAAACCTCTTCCCAGCATTATCTTGTGCCAAAACTTGTTGAGGTTGGCCCAGAAAGAGAGAAAAAAATTTTATTCCTGAATTCCGTTCATAGTCGACCCTGGCAAGAAAATTCCGAAAGAAATAGTAAAAAAATTATAAAACCTCTTCCCGGCATTATTTTTAGTCCAGACGGGATGAGATAGGCCGAAAAAGAGAAACCAAAATTTTAGTCCCGAATTCCTTTCATACTCAACCCGGGAAACAAAATTCCGAAAAAAATAGTAAAAAAATTCAAAAAATTATAAAACCTCTTCCCGGCATTATTTTCAGCCAAAATTGGATGAGATAGGCCGGAAAAGAGAAAAAAAATTTAATCCCGAATTCCGTTCATACTCGACCCGGGCAAGAAAATCCAGAAAAAAATAGTAAAAAAATTCAAAAAATTAAAATACCTCTTTCCGGCATTATTTTTTGCCAGAACGGGATGAGATAGGCCGAAACAGAGAAAAAAAAATTTTAGTCCCGAATTCCGTTCACACTAGACCCGGGTAAGAAAATTCTGAAAAATATAGTAAAAAAATTCAAAAAATTATAAAACCTCTTCCCGGCATTATTTTTAGCCAAAACGGTATGAGGTAGGCCGAAAAAGAGAAAAGAAAATTTTAATTCCAAATTCCGTTCATACTCGACTCGGGCAAGAAAATTCTGAAAAAAATAGTAAAAAAATTCAAAAAATTAAAATACCTCTTTCCGGCATTATTTTTTGCCAGAACGGGATGAGATAGGCCGAAACAGAGAAAAAAAAATTATAGTCCCGAATTCCGTTCAAACTCGACCCGGGCAAGAAAATTCTGAAAAATATAGTAAAAAATTTCAAAAAATTATAAAACCTCTTCCCTGCATTATTTTTAGCCAAAACGGTATGAGATAGGCCGAAAAAGAGTGAAAAAAATTTTAATCCTGAATTCCGTTCATACTCGACCTGGACAAGAAAATTCAGAAAAAAATAGTAAAAAAATTCAAAAAATTATAAAACTACTTTCTGGGATTATTTATAACCAAAACGGGATGAGATAGGCCGAAAAAGAGAAAAAAAAAATTTAGTCCCGAATTTCGTTCATACTCGACTCGGGCAAGAAAATTCCGAAAAAAATAGTAAAAAAATTCATAAAATTAAAATACTTCTTTCCGGCATTATTTTTAGCCAAAACAGGATGAGATCGGCTAGAAAAGAGAGAAAAAAAATTTTAGTCCCTAATTCCGTTCATACTGGACCCGGGTAAGAAAATTCCGAATAAAATAGTAAAAAAATTCAAAAAATTAAAATACCTCTTTCCAGCATTATTTTTAGCCAAAACGGGATGAGATCGGCCGAAAAAGAGTGAAATAAATTTTAGTCCCGAATTCCGTTCATACTCGACCTGGGCAAGAAAATTTCGAAAAAAATAGTAAAAAAATTCAAAAAATTATAAAACCACTTCCCAGTATTATTTTTAGCCAAAATTGGATGAGATAGGCCGGAAAAGTGAAAAAAAAATTTGTCACGAATTCCGTTCATACTCGACCTGGGCAAGAAAATTCCGAAAAAAATAGTAATAAAATTCAAAAAATTATAAAACCACTTTCTGGGATTATTTATAACCAAAACGGGATGAGATAGTCTGAAAAAGAGAAAAAAAAATTTTAGTCCCGAATTCCGTTCATACTCGACTCGGGCAATAAAATTCCGAAAAAAATAGTAAAAAAATTCAAAAAATTAAAATACCACTTTCCGGCATTATTTTTAGCCACAACAGGATGAGATCGGCTGGAAAAGAGAGAAAAAAAATTTTAGTCCCGAATTAATTTCATACTCGACCCGGGCAAGAAAATTCCGAAAAAAATAGTAATAAAATTGAAAAAATTATAAAACCTCTTTCCGGCATTATTTTTAGCTGAAACGGGATGAGTTAGGCCGAAAAAGGGAAAAGAAAATTTTAGTCCCGAATTTCGTTCATACTCAACTTGGGCAAGAAAATTCCGAAAAAAATAGTAAAAAAATTCAAAAAATTATAAAACCACTTTCTGGGATTATTTATAACCAAAACGGGATGAGATAGTCTGAAAAAGAGAAAAAAAAATTTTAGTCCCGAATTCCGTTCATACTCGACTCGGGGAATAAAATTCCGAAAAAAATAGTAAAAAAATTCAAAAAATTGAAATACCTCTTTCCGGCATTATTTTTAGCCAAAACAGGATGAGATTGGCTTGAAAAGAGAGAAAAAAAATTTTAGTCCCGAATTCCGTTCATGCTCAACCCGGGCAAGAAAATTCCGAAAAAAATAATAAAAAAAATTAAAAAAACTATAAAACCTCTTCCCGGCATTATTTTTAGCCAAAATGGGATGAGATAGGCCGGAAAAGTGAAAAAAATTTTAGTCCCGAATTCCTTTCATACTCGACCCGAGCAAGAAAATTCCGAAAAAAATAGTAAAAAAATTCAAAAAATTAAAATAACTCTTTCCGGCATTATTTTTAGCCAAAACGGGATGAGATAGGGCAAAACAGAGAAAAAAAAAAATTTTAGTCCCGAATTCCGTTCATACTCGACCCGGGCAAGAAAATTCCGAAAAAAATAGTAAAAAAATTCAAAAAATTATAAAACCACTTCCCAGCATTATTTTTCGCCAAAATGGGATGAGATAGGCCGGAAAAGAGAAAAAAAATTTTGTCCCGAATTCCGTTCATACTCGACCTGGGCAAGAAAATTCTGAAAAAAATAGTAATAAAATTCAAAAAATTATAAAACCTCTTTTCGGCATTATTTTTAGACAAAACGGGATGAGATAGGGCAAAACAGAGAAAAAAAATTTTAGTCCCGAATTCCGTTCATACTCGACCAGGGCAAGAAAATTCTGAAAAAAATAGTAAAAAAATTCAAAAAATTATAAAACCTCTTTTTGGCATTATTTTTAGCCAAAACAGGATGAGTTAGGCCGAAAAAGGGAAAAAAAAATTAGTCGCTAATTCCGTTCATACTTGACCCGGGTAAGAAAATTCCGAAGAAAATAGTAAAAAAAATCAAAAAATTAAAATACCTCTTTCCGGCATTATTTTTAGCCAAAACGGGATGAGATCAGCCGAAAAAGAGTGAAAAAAATTTTAGTCCTGAATTCCGTTCATACTTGACCCGGGCAAGAAAATTCCGAAAAAAATGGTAAAAAAATTCAAAAAATTATAAAACAACTTCCCAGCATTATTTTTCGCCAAAATGGGATGAGATAGGCCGGAAAGAGAAAAAAAAATTTGTCCCGAATTCCGTTCATACTCGACCTGGGCAAGAAAATTCCGAAAAAAATAGTAATAAAAGTCAAAAAATTATAAAACCTCTTTCCGGCATTATTTTTAGCCAAAACGGGATGAGTTAGGCCGAAAAAGGGAAAAAAAAAAATTTAGTCCCTAATTCCGTTCATACTTGACCCGGGCAAGAAAATTCCGAATAAAATAGTAAAAAAATTCAAAAAATTATAAAACCTCTACCCGGCATTATTTTTTGCCAAAATGGGATGAGATAGGCCGGAAAAGAGAAAAAAAATTTTGTCCCGAATTCTGTTCATACTCGACCTGGGTAAGAAAATTCCGTAAAAAATAGTAAAAAAATTCAAAAAATAAAAACACTTCTTTCCGGCATTATTTTTAGCCAAAACAGGATGAGATAGGCCAAAACAGAGAAACAAAAATTTTAGTCCCGAATTCCGTTCATACTCGACCCGGGCAAGAAAATTCCGAAAAATTTCGTAAAAAAATTCAAAATTTATAAAACCTCTTCCCGGAAATATTTTTAGCCAACACGGTATGAGATGGGTCGAAAAAGAGAAAAAAAATTTTAGTCTCGAATTACGTTCATATTTGACCCGGGCAAGAAAATTCTGAAAAAATAGTAAAAAAATTCAAAAAATTAAAATACCTCTTTCCGTCATTATTTTTAGCCAAAACGGGATGAGATAGGCCAAAACAGAGAAATAAAAATTTTAGTCCCGAATTCCGTTCATACTCGACTCGGGCAAGAAAATTCCTAAAAAAATAGTTATAAAATTCAAAAAATTATAAAACCTCTTTCCATCATTATTTTTAGCCAAAACGGGGTGGGATTGTTCAAAAAAGAGAAAAATAATCTTAGTCCCGATTTCCGTTCATACTCGCCCCGGGCAAGAAAATTCCGAAAAAAATAATAAAAATTATAAAACCTCTTCCCGGCTTTATTTTTTGCCAAAACTTGATGAGGTAGGCCGAGAAAGCAAGAAAAAAATTTTAGTCCCGAATTCCGTTTCTACGCGACCCTGGCAAGAAAATTCCGAGGAAAATAGAAAAAAAATTAAGAAACCTCTTTCCGGCATTATTTTTAGCCAAAACAGGATGAGATCGGCAGGAAAAGAGAGAAAAAAAATTTTAGTCCCGAATTCCGTTCATACTCGACCCGGGCAAGAAAATTCCGAAAAAAATAATAAAAAAAATTATAAAAATTATAAAACCTCTTCCCGGTATTATTTTTAGCCAAAATGGGATGAGATAGGCCGGAAAAGAGAAAAAAAATTTAGTCCCGAATTCCGTTCATACTCGACCCGAGCAAGAAAATTCCGAAAAAAATAGTAAAAAAATTAAAATAACTCTTTCTGGCATTATTTTTAGCCAAAACGGGATGAGATAGGGCAAAACAGTGAAAAAAAAATTTTAGTCCCGAATTCCGTTCATACTCGACCCGGGAAAGAAAATTCCGAAAAAAATAGTAAAAAAATTCAAAAAATAAAAATACCTCTTTCAGGCATTATTTTTAGCCAAAACGGGATGAGATAGGCCAAAACAGAGAAAAAGAAAATTTTAGTCCCGAATTCCGTTCATACTCGACCCGAGCAAGAAAATTCCGAAAAATTTAGTAAAAAAAATTCAAAAATTTATAAAACCTCTTCCCGGCATTATTTTTAGCCAACACGGTATGAGATAGGCCGAAAAAGAGAGAAAAAATTTTAGTCCCGAATTCCGTTCATAATTGACCCGGGCAAGAAAATTCTGAAAAAAATAGTAAAAAAATTCAAAAAATTAAAATACCTCTTTCCGGCATTATTTTTACCCAAAACGGGAATGAGATAGGTCGAAAAAGAGAAAAAAAAAAAAAATTTAATCCCGAATTCCGTTCATACTCGACCCGGGCAAGAAAATTCCGAAAAAAATATTAAAAAAATTAGAAAAATTATAAAACCTCTTCCTGGCATTATTTTTAGCCAAAACGGGATGAGATACGACGAAAAAGAGAGAAAAAAATTTTAGTCTCGAATTCCGTTCATACTCGACCCAAGCAAGAATATTCCGAAAACTATAGTAAAAAAATTCAAAAAATTATAAAACCTCTTCCCAGCATTATTTTTAGCCAAAATGGGATGAGATAGGCCGGAAAAGAGAAAAAAAATTTGTCCCGAATTCCGTTCATACTCGACTCGGGCAAGAAAATTCCGAAAAAAATAATAAAAAAAATTATAAAACCTCTTCCTGGCATTATTTTTAGCCAAAATGGGATGAGATAGGCCGGAAAATAGAAAAAAAATTTGTCCCGAATTCCGTTCATACTCGACCCGGGCAAGAAAATTCCGAAAAAAATAGTAAAAAAATTCAAAAAATAAAAATACCTCTTTCCGGCATTATTTATAGCCAAAACGGGATGAGATAGGCCAAAACAGAGAAACAAAAATTTTAGTCCCGAATTCCGTTCATACTCGATCCGGGCAAGAAAATTCCGAAAAAAATAGTAATAAAATTGAAAAAATTATAAAAACTCTTTCCGGCATTATTCTTAGCCGAAACGGGATGAGTTAGGCCGAAAAAGGGAAAATAAAATTTTAGTCCCGAATTTCGTTCATACTCGACCCGGGTAAGAAAATTCCGAAAAAAATAGTAATAAAATTCAAAAAATTATAAAACCTCTTTCCGGCGTTATTTTTAGCCGAAATGGGATGAGTTAGGCCGAAAAATGGAAAAAAAAATTTTACTCCCGAATTCTGTTCATACTCGGCCTGGGCAAGATAGTTCCGAAAAAAATAGTAAAAAAATTCAAAAAATTATAAAACCACTTTCTGGGATTATTTATAACCAAAACGGGACGAGATAGTCTGAAAAAGAGAAAAAAAAAATTTTGTCCCGAATTCCGTTCATACTCGACTTGGGCAATAAAATTCCGAAAAAAATAGTAAAAAAATTCAAAAAATGAAAATACCTCTTTCCGGCATTATTTCTAGCCAAAACAGGATGAGATCGGCTGGAAAAGAGAGAAAAAAAATTTTAGTCCCGAATTCCGTTCATACTCGACCCGGGCAAGAAAATTCCGAAAAAAATAATAAAAAAAATTAAAAAAATTATAAAACCTCTTCCCGGCATTATTTTTAGCCAAAATGGGATGAGATAGGCCGGAAAAGAGAAAAAAATTATACTCCCGAATTCCCTTCATACTCGACCCGAGCAAGAAAATTCCGAAAAAAATAGTAAAAAAATTCAAAAAATTAAAATAACTGTTTCCGGCATTATTTTTAGCCAAAACGGGATGAGATAGGGCAAAACAGAGAAAAAAAAATTTTAGTCCCGAATTCCGTACATACTCGACCCGGGCAAGAAAATTTCGAAAAAAATAGTAAAAAAATTCAAAAAATAAAAATACCTCTTTCCGGCTTTATTTTTAGCCAAAACGGGATGAGATAGCCGAAAACAGAGAAAAAGAAAATTTTAGTCCCGAATTCCGTTCATACTCGACCCGGGCAAGAAAATTCCGAAAAATTTAGTAAAAAAATTCAAAAATTTATAAAACCTCTTCCCGGCATTATTTTTTGCCAACACGGTATGAGATAGGCCGAAAAAGAGAGAAAAAATTTTAGTCCCGAATTCCGTTCATAATTGACCCGGGCAAGAAAATTCTGAAAAAAATAGTAAAAAAATTCAAAAAATTAAAAGACCTCTTTCCGGCATTATTTTTACCCAAAACGGGAATGAGATAGGTTGAAAAAGAGGAAAAAAAAAAACTTTAACCCCGAATTCCGTTCATACCCGACCTGGGCAAGAAAATTCCGAAAAAAATATTAAAAAAATTCGAAAAATTATAAAGCCTCTTCCTAGCATTATTTTTAGCCAAAACTGGATGAGATACGACGAAAAAGAGAGAAAAAAATTTAATCTCGAATTCCGTTCATACTCGACCCAAGCAAGAATATTCCGAAAACTATAGTAAAAAAATTCAAAAAATTATAAAACCTCTTCCCAGCATTATTTTTAGCCAAAATGGGATGAGATAGGCCGGAAAAGAGAAAAAAAATTTGTCCCGAATTCCGTTCATACTCGACCCGGGCATGAAAATTCCGAAACAAATAATAAAAAAAATTAAAAAAAATTATAAAACCTCTTCCCGGCATTATTTTTAGCCAAAATGGGATAAGATTGGCCGGAAAATAGAAAAAAAATTTAGTCCCGAATTCCGTTCATACTCAACCCGGGCAAGAAAATTCCGAAAAAAATAGTAAAAAAATTCAAAAAATTAAAATAACTCTTTCCGACATTATTTTTAGCCAAAATGGGATGAGATAGGGCGAAACAGAGAAAAAAAAATTTAGTCCCGAATTCCGTTCATACTCGACCCAGGCAAGAAAATTCCAAAAAAAAGGTAATAAAATTGAAAAAAATTATAACACCTCTTTCCGGCATTATTTTTAGCCGAAACGGGATGAGTTAGGCCGAAAAAGGGAAAAGAAAATTTAGTCCCGAATTTCGTTCACACTCAACCCGGGCATGAAAATTCAGAAAAAAATAGTAAAAAAATTCAAAAAATTATAAAACCACTTTCTGGGATTATTTATAACCAAAACGAGATGAGATAGTCTGAAAAAGAGAAAAAAAAAATTTAGTCCCGAATTCCGTTCATACTCGACTCGGGCAATAAAATTCCGAAAAAAATAGTAAGAAAGTTTAAAAAATTAAAATACCTCTTTCCGGCATTATTTTTAGCCAAAACAGGATGACATCGACTGAAAAAGAGAAAAAAAATTTTAGTCCCGAATTCCGTTCATACTCGACCTGGGGAAGAAAATTCCGAAAAAAATAATAAAAAAAATTAAAAAAATTATAAAACCTCTTCCCGGCATTATTTTTAGCCAAAATGGAATGAGATAGGCCGGAAAAGAGAAAAAAAATTTAGTCCCGAATTCCATTCATACTCGACCCGAGCTAGAAAATTCCGAAAAAAAATTGTAAAAAAATTAAAATAACTCTTTCTGGCATTATTTTTAGCCAAAACGGGATGAGATAGGGCAAAACAGAGAAAAAAAAATTTTAGTCCCGAATTCCGTTCAAACTCGACCCGGGCAAGAAAATTCCGAAAAAAATAGTAAAATTATTCAAAAAACAAAAATACCTCTTTCCGGCATTATTTTTAGCCAAAACGGGATGAGATAGGCCAGAACAGAGAAAAAGAAAATTTTAGTCCCGAATTTCGTTCATACTCGACCCGGGCAAGAAAATTCCGAAAAATTTAGTAAAAAAATTCAAAAATTTATAAAACCTCTTCCCGGCATTATTTCTAGCCAACACGGTATGAGATAGGCCGAAAAAGAGGGAAAAAATTTTTGTCCCGAATTCCGTTCATAATTGACCCGTGCAAGAAAATTCTGAAAAAAATAGTAAAAAAAATTCAAAAAATTAAAATACCTCTTTCCGGCATTATTTTTACCCAAAATGGGAATGAGATGGGTCGAGAAAGAGAAAAAAAAAAATTTAATCCCGAATTCCGTTCATACTCGACCCGGGCAAGAAAATTCCGAAAAAAATATTAAAAAAATTCGAAAAATTATAAAACCTCTTCCTGGCATTATTTTTAGCCAAAACGGGATGAGATACGACGAAAAAGAGAGAAAAAAAATTTTAGTCTCGAATTCCGTTCATACTGGACCCAAGCAAGAATATTCCGAAAACTATAGTAAAAAAATTCAAAAAATTATAAAACCTCCTCCCAGCATTATTTTTAGCCAAAATGGGATGAGATAGGCCGGAAAAGAGAAAAAAATTTGTCCCGAATTCCGTTCATACTCGACCCGGGCAAGAAAATTGCGAAAAAAATAATAAAACCTCTTCCCGGCATTATTTTTAGCCAAAATGGGATGAGATAGGCCGGAAAATAGAAAAAAAATTTAGTCCCGAATTCCGTTCATACTCGACCCGGGCAAGAAAATTCCGAAAAAAATAGTAAAAAAATTCAAATAACTCTTTCCGACATTATTTTTAGCCAAAATGGGATGAGATAGGGCGAAACAGAGAAAAAAAAATTTTAGTACCGAATTCCGTTCATACTCGACCCGGACAAGAAAATTCCGAAAAAAATAGTAATAAAATTGAAAAAATTGTAAAACCTCTTTCCGGCATTATTTTTAGCCGAAACGGGATGAGTTAGGCCAAAAAAGGGAAAAAAAAATTTTACTCCCGAATTTCGTTCATACTCGACCCGGGCAAGAAAATTCCGTAAAAAATAGTAATAAAATTCAAAAAATTATAAAACCTCTTTCCGGCGTTATTTTTTGCCGAAACGGGATGAGTTAGGCCGAAAAAGGGAAAAAAAAATTTTACTCCCGAATTCTGTTCATACTCGGCCTGGGCAAGAAAATTCCGAAAAAAATAGTAAAAAAATTCAAAAAATTATAAAACCACTTTCTGGGATTATTTATAACCAAAACGGGATGACATAGTCTGAAAAAGAAAAAAAAAATTTTAGTCCCGAATTCCGTTCATACTCGACTCGGGCAATAAAATTCCAAAAAAAATAGTAAAAAAATTCAAAAAATTAAAATACCACTTTCCGGCAATATTTTTAGCCAAAATAGGATGAGATCGGCTGGAAAAGAGAGAAAAAAAATTTTAGTCCCGAATTCCGTTCATACTCGACCCGGGCAAGAAAATTCCGAAAAAAATAATAAAAAAAATTAAAAAATTAATAAAACCTCTTTCCGGCATTATTTTTAGCCAAAATGGGATGAGATAGGCCGGAAAAGAGGAAGAAATTTTATTTTAGTCCCGAATTCCGTTCATACTCGACCCGAGCAAGAAAATTCCGAAAAAAATAGTAAAAAAATTCAAAAAATTAAAATAACTCTTTCCGTCATTATTTTTAGCCAAAACGGGACGAGATAGGGGGAAACAGAGAAAAAAAAATTTTAGTCCCGAATTCCGTTCATGCTCGACCCGGGCAAGAAAATTCCGAAAAAAATAGTTAAAATATTCAAAAAATAAAAATACCTCTTTCCGGCATTATTTTTAGCCAAAACGGGATGAGTTAGGCCAAAACAGAGAAAAAGAAAATTTTAGCCCCAAATTCCGTACATACTCGACCCGGGCAAGAAAATTCAGAAAAATTTAGTAAAAAAATTCAAAAATTTATAAAACCTCTTCCCGGCATTATGTTTAGCCATCACGGTATGAGATAGGCCGAAAAAGAGAGAAAAAATTTTAGTCCCGAATTCCGTTCATAATTGACCCGGGCAAGAAAATTCTGAAAAAAATAGTAAAAAAATTCAAAAAATTAAAATACCTCTTTCCGACATTATTTTTACCCAGAACGGGAATGAGATAGGTCGAAAAAGAGAAAAAAAAAAAACTTTAGTCCCGAATTCCGTTCATACTCGACTTGGGCAATAAAATTCCGAAAAAAATAGTAAAAAAATTCAAAAAATTAAAATACCTCTTTCCGGCATTATTTTTAGCCAAAACAGGATGAGATCAGCTGGAAAAGAGAGAAAAAAAATTTTATTCCCGAATTCCGTTCATACTCGACCCGGGCAAGAAAATTCCGAACAAAATAATAAAAAAAATTAAAAAAATTATAAAACCTCTTCCCGGCATTATTCTTAGCCAAAATGGGATGAGATAGGCCGGAAAAGAGAAAAAAAATTTTAGTCCCGAATTCCGTTCATACTCGACCCAAGCATGAAAATTCCGAAAAAAATAGTAAAAAAATTCAAAAAATTAAAATAACTCTTTCCGGCATTATTTTTAGCCAAAACGGGATGAGATAGGGCCAAACAGAGAAAAAAAAATTTTAGTCCCGAATTCCGATCATACTCGACCCGAGCAAGAAAATTCCGAAAAAAATAGTAAAAAAATTCAAAAAATAAAAATACCTCTTTCCGGCATTATTTTTAGCCAAAACGGGATGAGATAGGCCAAAACAGAGAAAAAGAAAATTTTAGTCCCGAATTCCGTTCATACTCGACCCGGGCAAGAAAATTCCGAAAAATTTAGAAAAAAATTCAAAAATTTATAAATCCTTTTCCCCGCATTATTTTTAGCCAACACGGTATGAGATAGGCCGGAAAAGTGAAAAAATTTTAGTCCCGAATTCCTTTCATACTCGACCCGAGCAAGAAAATTCCGAAAAAAATAGTAAAAAAATTCAAAAAATTAAAATAACTCTTTCCGGCATTATTTTTAGCCAAAACGGGATGAGATAGGGCAAAACAGAGAAAAAAAAAATTTTAGTCCCGAATTCCGTTCATATTCGACCAGGGCTAGAAAATTCCAAAAAAAATAGTAATAAAATTCAAAAAATTATAAAACCTCTTTCCGGCATTATTTGAGCCAAAACGGGATGAGTTAGGCCAAAAAAGGGAAAAAAAATTTAGTCTCTAATTCCGTTCATACTGACCCGGGTAAGAAAATTCCGAATAAAATAGTAAAAAAATTCAAAAAATTAAAATACCTCTTTCCGGCATTATTTTTAGCCAAAACAGGATGACATCGGCCGAAAAAGAGTGAAAAAAATTTTAATCCCGAATTCCGTTCATACTCGACCCGGGCAAGAAAATTCCGAAAAAAATAGTAAAAAAATTCAAAAAATTATAAAACCACTTCCCAGCATTATTTTTCGCCAAAATGGGATGAGATAGGCCGGAAAAGAGAAAAAAAATTTTGTCCCGAATTCCGTTCATACTCGACCTGGGCAAGAAAATTCTGAAAAAAATAGTAATAAAATTCAAAAAATTATAAAACCTCTTTTCGGCATTATTTTTAGACAAAACGGGATGAGATAGGGCAAAACGGAGAAAAAAAAATTTTAGTCCCGAATTCCGTTCATACTCGACCAGGGCAAGAAAATTCTGAAAAAAATAGTAATAAAATTCAAAAAATTATAGAACCTCTTTTTGGCATTATTTTTAGCCAAAACAGGATGAGTTAGGCCGAAAAAGGGAAAAAAAAATTAGTCCCTAATTCCGTTCATACTTGACCCGGGTAAGAAAATTCCGAAGAAAATAGTAAAAAAATTCAAAAAATTAAAATACCTCTTTCCGGCATTATTTTTAGCCAAAACAGGATGAGATCAGCCGAAAAAGAGTGAAAAAAATTTTAGTCCTGAATTCCGTTCATACTCGACCCGGGTAAGAAAATTCCGAAAAAAATAGTAAAAAAATTCAAAAAGTTATAAAACAACTTCCCAGCATTATTTTTAGCCAAAATGGAATGAGATAGGCCGGAAAAGAGAAAAAAAAATTTGTCCCGAATTCCGTTCATACTCGACCTGGGCAAGAAAATTCCGAAAAAAATAGTAATAAAAGTCAAAAAATTATAAAACCTTTTTCCGGCATTATTTTTAGCCAAAACGGGATGAGTTAGGCCGAAAAAGGGAAAAAAAAATTTTAGTCCCTAATTCCGTTCATACTTGACCCGGGCAAGAAAATTCCGAATAAAACAGTAAAAAAATTCAAAAAATTATAAAACCTCTACCCGGCATTATTTTTTGCCAAAATGGGATGAGATAGGCCGGAAAAGAGAAAAAAAATTTTGTCCCGAATTCTGTTCATACTCGACCTGGGTAAGAAAATTCCGAAAAAAATAGTAAAAAAATTCAAAAAATAAAAACACTTCTTTCCGGCATTATTTTTAGCCAAAACAGGATGAGATAGGCCAAAACAGAGAAACAAAAATTTTAGTCCCGAATTCCGTTCATACTCGACCCGGGCAAGAAAATTCCGAAAAAAATAGTAAAAAAATTCAAAAAATAAAAATACCTCTTTCCGGCATTATTTTTAGCCAAAACGGGATGAGATAGGCCAAAACAGAGAAAAAGAAAATTTTAGTCCCGAATTCCGTTCATACTCGACCCGAGCAAGAAAATTCCGAAAAATTTAGTAAAAAAAATTCAAAAATTTATAAAACCTCTTCCCGGCGTTATTTTTAGCCAACACGGTATGAGATAGGCCGAAAAAGAGAGAAAAAATTTTAGTCCCGAATTCCGTTCATAATTGACCCGGGCAAGAAAATTCTGAAAAAAATAGTAAAAAAATTCAAAAAATTAAAATACCTCTTTCCGGCATTATTTTTACCCAAAACAGGAATGAGATAGGTCGAAAAAGAGAAAAAAAAAAATTTAATCCCGAATTCCGTTCATACTCGACCCGGGCAAGAAAATTCCGAAAAAAATATTAAAAAAATTAGAAAAATTATAAAACCTCTTCCTGGCATTATTTTTAGCCAAAACGGGATGAGATACGACGAAAAAGAGAGAAAAAAATTTTAGTCTCGAATTCCGTTCATACTCGACCCAAGCAAGAATATTCCGAAAACTATAGTAAAAAAATTCAAAAAATTATAAAACCTCTTCCCAGCATTATTTTTAGCCAAAATGGGATGAGATAGGCCGGAAAAGAGAAAAAAAATTTGTCCCGAATTCCGTTCATACTCGACTCGGGCAAGAAAATTCCGAAAAAAATAATAAAAAAAATTATAAAACCTCTTCCTGGCATTATTTTTAGCCAAAATGGGATGAGATAGGCCGGAAAATAGAAAAAAAATTTGTCCCGAATTCCGTTCATACTCGACCCGGGCAAGAAAATTCCGAAAAAAATAGTAAAAAAATTCAAAAAATAAAAATACCTCTTTCCGGCATTATTTATAGCCAAAACGGGATGAGATAGGCCAAAACAGAGAAACAAAAATTTTAGTCCCGAATTCCGTTCATACTCGACCCGGGCAAGAAAATTCCGAAAAAAATAGTAATAAAATTGAAAAAATTATAAAAACTCTTTCCGGCATTATTCTTAGCCGAAACGGGATGAGTTAGGCCGAAAAAGGGAAAATAAAATTTTAGTCCCGAATTTCGTTCATACTCGACCCGGGTAAGAAAATTCCGAAAAAAATAGTAATAAAATTCAAAAAATTATAAAACCTCTTTCCGGCGTTATTTTTAGCCGAAATGGGATGAGTTAGGCCGAAAAATGGAAAAAAAAATTTTACTCCCGAATTCTGTTCATACTCGGCCTGGGCAAGATAATTCCGAAAAAAATAGTAAAAAAATTCAAAAAATTATAAAACCACTTTCTGGGATTATTTATAACCAAAACAGGACGAGATAGTCTGAAAAAGAGAAAAAAAAAATTTAGTCTCGAATTCCGTTCATACTCGACTCGGGCAATAAAATTCCGAAAAAAATAGTAAAAAAATTCAAAAAATTAAAATACCTCTTTCCGGCATTATTTCTAGCCAAAACAGGATGAGATCGGCTGGAAAAGAGAGAAAAAAAATTTTAGACCCGAATTCCGTTCATACTCGACCCGGGCAAGAAAATTCCGAAAAAAATAATAAAAAAAATTAAAAAAATTATAAAACCTCTTCCCGGCATTATTTTTAGCCAAAATGGGATGAGATAGGCCGGAAAAGAGAAAAAAATTATACTCCCGAATTCCCTTCATACTCGGCCCGAGCAAGAAAATTCCGAAAAAAATAGTAAAAAAATTCAAAAAATTAAAATAACTGTTTCCGGCATTATTTTTAGCCAAAACGGGATGAGATAGGGCAAAACAGAGAAAAAAAAATTTTAGTCCCGAATTCCGTTCATACTCGACCCGGGCAAGAAAATTTCGAAAAAAATAGGAAAAAAATTCAAAAAATAAAAATACCTCTTTCCGGCATCATTTTTAGCCAAAACGGGATGAGATAGGCGAAAACAGAGAAAAAGAAAATTTTAGTCCCGAATTCCGTTCATACTCGACCCGGGCAAGAAAATTCCGAAAAATTTAGTAAAAAAATTCAAAAATTTATAAAACCTCTTCCCGGCATTATTTTTTGCCAACATGGTATGAGATAGGCCGAAAAAGAGAGAAAAAATTTTAGTCCCGAATTCCGTTCATAATTGACCCGGGCAAGAAAATTCTGAAAAAAATAGTAAAAAAATTCAAAAAATTAAAATACCTCTTTCCGGCATTATTTTTACCCAAAACGGGAATGAGATAGGTCGAAAAAGAGGAAAAAAAAAAAACTTTAACCCCGAATTCCGTTCATACCCGACCTGGGCAAGAAAATTCCGAAAAAAATATTAAAAAAATTCGAAAAATTATAAAACCTCTTCCTGGCATTATTTTTAGCCAAAACGGGATGAGATACGACGAAAAAGAGAGAAAAAAATTTTAGTCTCGAATTCCGTTCATACTCGACCCAAGCAAGAATATTCCGAAAACTATAGTAAAAAAATTCAAAAAATTATAAAACCTCTTCCCAGCATTATTTTTAGCCAAAATGGGATGAGATAGGCCGGAAAAGAGAAAAAAAATTTGTCCCGAATTCCGTTCATACTCGACTCGGGCAAGAAAATTCCGAAAAAAATAATAAAAAAAATTATAAAACCTCTTCCTGGCATTATTTTTAGCCAAAATGGGATGAGATAGGCCGGAAAATAGAAAAAAAATTTGTCCCGAATTCCGTTCATACTCGACCCGGGCAAGAAAATTCCGAAAAAAATAGTAAAAAAATTCAAAAAATAAAAATACCTCTTTCCGGCATTATTTATAGCCAAAACGGGATGAGATAGGCCAAAACAGAGAAACAAAAATTTTAGTCCCGAATTCCGTTCATACTCGACCCGGGCAAGAAAATTCCGAAAAAAATAGTAATAAAATTGAAAAAATTATAAAAACTCTTTCCGGCATTATTCTTAGCCGAAACGGGATGAGTTAGGCCGAAAAAGGGAAAATAAAATTTTAGTCCCGAATTTCGTTCATACTCGACCCGGGTAAGAAAATTCCGAAAAAAATAGTAATAAAATTCAAAAAATTATAAAACCTCTTTCCGGCGTTATTTTTAGCCGAAATGGGATGAGTTAGGCCGAAAAATGGAAAAAAAAATTTTACTCCCGAATTCTGTTCATACTCGGCCTGGGCAAGATAATTCCGAAAAAAATAGTAAAAAAATTCAAAAAATTATAAAACCACTTTCTGGGATTATTTATAACCAAAACAGGACGAGATAGTCTGAAAAAGAGAAAAAAAAAATTTAGTCTCGAATTCCGTTCATACTCGACTCGGGCAATAAAATTCCGAAAAAAATAGTAAAAAAATTCAAAAAATTAAAATACCTCTTTCCGGCATTATTTCTAGCCAAAACAGGATGAGATCGGCTGGAAAAGAGAGAAAAAAAATTTTAGACCCGAATTCCGTTCATACTCGACCCGGGCAAGAAAATTCCGAAAAAAATAATAAAAAAAATTAAAAAAATTATAAAACCTCTTCCCGGCATTATTTTTAGCCAAAATGGGATGAGATAGGCCGGAAAAGAGAAAAAAATTATACTCCCGAATTCCCTTCATACTCGGCCCGAGCAAGAAAATTCCGAAAAAAATAGTAAAAAAATTCAAAAAATTAAAATAACTGTTTCCGGCATTATTTTTAGCCAAAACGGGATGAGATAGGGCAAAACAGAGAAAAAAAAATTTTAGTCCCGAATTCCGTTCATACTCGACCCGGGCAAGAAAATTTCGAAAAAAATAGGAAAAAAATTCAAAAAATAAAAATACCTCTTTCCGGCATCATTTTTAGCCAAAACGGGATGAGATAGGCGAAAACAGAGAAAAAGAAAATTTTAGTCCCGAATTCCGTTCATACTCGACCCGGGCAAGAAAATTCCGAAAAATTTAGTAAAAAAATTCAAAAATTTATAAAACCTCTTCCCGCATTATTTTTTGCCAACATGGTATGAGATAGGCCGAAAAAGAGAGAAAAAATTTTAGTCCCGAATTCCGTTCATAATTGACCCGGGCAAGAAAATTCTGAAAAAAATAGTAAAAAAATTCAAAAAATTAAAATGCCTCTTTCCGGCATTATTTTTACCCAAAACGGGAATGAGATAGGTCGAAAAAGAGGAAAAAAAAAAAACTTTAACCCCGAATTCCGTTCATACCCGACCTGGGCAAGAAAATTCCGAAAAAAATATTAAAAAAATTCGAAAAATTATAAAACCTCTTCCTGGCATTATTTTTAGCCAAAACGGGATGAGATACGACGAAAAAGAGAGAAAAAAAATTTAATCTCGAATTCCGTTCATACTCGACCCAAGCAAGAATATTCTGAAAACTATAGTAAAAAAATTCAAAAAATTATAAAACCTCTTTCCGGCATTATTTTTACCCAAAACGGGAATGAGATAGGTCGAAAAAGAGAAAAAAAAAAAATTTAATCTCGAATTCCGTTCATACTCGACCCGGGCAAGAAAATTTCGAAAAAAATATTAAAAAAATTAGAAAAATTATAAAACCTCTTCCTGGCATTATTTTTAGCCAAAACGGGATGAGATACGACGAAAAAGAGAGAAAAAAATTTTAGTCTCGAATTCCGTTCATACTCGACCCAAGCAAGAATATTCCGAAAACTATAGTAAAAAAATTCAAAACATTATAAAACCTCTTCCCAGCATTATTTTTAGCCAAAATGGGATGAGATAGGCCAGAAAAGAGAAAAAAAATTTGTCCCGAATTCCGTTCATACTCGACTCGGGCAAGAAAATTCCGAAAAAAATAATAAAAAAAATTATAAAACCTCTTCCTGGCATTATTTATAGCCAAAATGGGATGAGATAGGCCGGAAAATAGAAAAAAAATTTGTCCCGAATTCCGTTCATACTCGACCCGGGCAAGAAAATTCCGAAAAAAATAGTAAAAAAATTCAAAAAATAAAAATACCTCTTTCCGGCATTATTTATAGCCAAAACGGGATGAGATAGGCCAAAACAGAGAAACAAAAATTTTAGTCCCGAATTCCGTTCATACTCGACCCGGGCAAGAAAATTCCGAAAAAAATAGTAATAAAATTGAAAAAATTATAAAAACTCTTTCCGGCATTATTCTTAGCCGAAACGGGATGAGTTAGGCCGAAAAAGGGAAAATAAAATTTTAGTCCCGAATTTCGTTCATACTCGACCCGGGTAAGAAAATTCCGAAAAAAATAGTAATAAAATTCAAAAAATTATAAAACCTCTTTCCGGCGTTATTTTTAGCCGAAATGGGATGAGTTAGGCCGAAAAATGGAAAAAAAAATTTTACTCCCGAATTCTGTTCATACTCGGCCTGGGCAAGATAATTCCGAAAAAAATAGTAAAAAAATTCAAAAAATTATAAAACCACTTTCTGGGATTATTTATAACCAAAACAGGACGAGATAGTCTGAAAAAGAGAAAAAAAAAATTTAGTCTCGAATTCCGTTCATACTCGACTCGGGCAATAAAATTCCGAAAAAAATAGTAAAAAAATTCAAAAAATTAAAATACCTCTTTCCGGCATTATTTCTAGCCAAAACAGGATGAGATCGGCTGGAAAAGAGAGAAAAAAAATTTTAGTCCCGAATTCCGTTCATACTCGACCCGGGCAAGAAAATTCCGAAAAAAATAATAAAAAAAATTATAAAACCTCTTCCCGGCATTATTTTTAGCCAAAATGGGATGAGATAGGCCGGAAAAGCGAAAAAAATTATACTCCCGAATTCCCTTCATACTCGACCCGAGCAAGAAAATTCCGAAAAAAATAGTAAAAAAATTCAAAAAATTAAAATAACTGTTTCCGGCATTATTTTTAGCCAAAACGGGATGAGATAGGGCAAAACAGAGAAAAAAAAATTTTAGTCCCGAATTCCGTTCATACTCGACCCGGGCAAGAAAATTTCGAAAAAAATAGGAAAAAAATTCAAAAAATAAAAATACCTCTTTCCGGCATCATTTTTAGCCAAAACGGGATGAGATAGGCGAAAACAGAGAAAAAGAAAATTTTAGTCCCGAATTCCGTTCATACTCGACCCGGGCAAGAAAATTCCGAAAAATTTAGTAAAAAAATTCAAAAATTTATAAAACCTCTTCCCGCATTATTTTTTGCCAACATGGTATGAGATAGGCCGAAAAAGAGAGAAAAAATTTTAGTCCCGAATTCCGTTCATAATTGACCCGGGCAAGAAAATTCTGAAAAAAATAGTAAAAAAATTCAAAAAATTAAAATACCTCTTTCCGGCATTATTTTTACCCAAAACGGGAATGAGATAGGTCGAAAAAGAGGAAAAAAAAAAAACTTTAACCCCGAATTCCGTTCATACCCGACCTGGGCAAGAAAATTCCGAAAAAAATATTAAAAAAATTCGAAAAATTATAAAACCTCTTCCTGGCATTATTTTTAGCCAAAACGGGATGAGATACGACGAAAAAGAGAGAAAAAAATTTAATCTCGAATTCCGTTCATACTCGACCCAAGCAAGAATATTCCGAAAACTATAGTAAAAAAATTCAAAAAATTATAAAACCTCTTCCCAGCATTATTTTTAGCCAAAATGGGATGAGATAGGCCGGAAAAGAGAAAAAAAATTTGTCCCGAATTCCGTTCATACTCGACTCGGGCAAGAAAATTCCGAAAAAAATAATAAAAAAAATTATAAAACCTCTTCCTGGCATTATTTTTAGCCAAAATGGGATGAGATAGGCCGGAAAATAGAAAAAAAAATTTTCCCGAATTCCGTTCATACTCGACCCGGGCAAGAAAATTCCGAAAAAAATAGTAAAAAAATTCAAAAAATAAAAATACCTCTTTCTGGCATTATTTATAGCCAAAACGGGATGAGATAGGCCAAAACAGAGAAACAAAAATTTTAGTCCCGAATTCCGTTCATACTCGACCCGGGCAAGAAAATTCCGAAAAAAATAGTAATAAAATTGAAAAAATTATAAAAACTCTTTCCGGCATTATTCTTAGCCGAAACGGGATGAGTTAGGCCGAAAAAGGGAAAATAAAATTTTAGTCCCGAATTTCGTTCATACTCGACCCGGGTAAGAAAATTCCGAAAAAAATAGTAATAAAATTCAAAAAATTATAAAACCTCTTTCCGGCGTTATTATTAGCCGAAATGGGATGAGTTAGGCCGAAAAATGGAAAAAAAAAATTTTACTCCCGAATTCTGTTCATACTCGGCCTGGGCAAGATAATTCCGAAAAAAATAGTAAAAAAATCCAAAAAATTATAAAACCACTTTCTGGGATTATTTATAACCAAAACGGGACGAGATAGTCTGAAAAAGAGAAAAAAAAAATTTAGTCCCGAATTCCGTTCATACTCGACTCGGGCAATAAAATTCCGAAAAAAATAGTAAAAAAATTCAAAAAATTAAAATACCTCTTTCCGGCATTATTTCTAGCCAAAACAGGATGAGATCGGCTGGAAAAGAGAGAAAAAAAATTTTAGTCCCGAATTCCGTTCATACTCGACCCGGGCAAGAAAATTCCGAAAAAAATAATAAAAAAAATTAAAAAAATTATAAAACCTCTTCCCGGCATTATTTTTAGCCAAAATGGGATGAGATAGGCCGGAAAAGAGAAAAAAATTATACTCCCGAATTCCCTTCATACTCGACCCGAGCAAGAAAATTCCGAAAAAAATAGTAAAAAAATTCAAAAAATTAAAATAACTGTTTCCGGCATTATTTTTAGCCAAAACGGGATGAGATAGGGCAAAACAGAGAAAAAAAAATTTTAGTCCCGAATTCCGTTCATACTCGACCCGGGCAAGAAAATTTCGAAAAAAATAGTAAAAAAATTCAAAAAATAAAAATACCTCTTTCCGGCATTATTTTTAGCCAAAACGGGATGAGATAGGCCAAAACAGAGAAAAAGAAAATTTTTGTCCCGAATTCCGTTCATACTCGACCCGGGCAAGAAAATTCCGAAAAATTTAGAAAAAAAATTCAAAAATTTATAAATCCTTTTCCCCGCATTATTTTTAGCCAACACGGTATGAGATAGGCCGAAAAAGAGAAAAAAAATTTTAGTCCCGAATTCCGTTCATAATTGACCCGGGCAAGAAAATTCTGAAAAAAATAGTAAAAAAATTGAAAAAATTAAAATACCTCTTTCCGGCATTATCTTTACCCAAAACGGGAATGAGATAGGTCGAAAAAGAGAAAAAAAAAACTTTAATTACGAATTCCGTTCATACTCGACCCGGGCAAGAAAATTCCGAAAAAAATATTAAAAAAATTCGAAAATTATAAAACCTCTTCCTGGCATTATTTTTATCCAAAACGGGATGAGATACGACGAAAAAGAGAGAAAAAAATTTTAGTCTCGAATTCCGTTCATACTCGACCCAAGCAAGAATATTCCGAAAACTATAGTAAAAAAATTCAAAAAATTATAAAACCTCTTCCCAGCATTATTTTTAGCCAAAATGGGATGAGATAGGCCGGAAAAGAGAAAAAAAATTTGTCCCGAATTCCGTTCATACTCGACCCGGGCAAGAAAATTGCGAAAAAAATAATAAAAAAAATTATAAAACCTCTTCCCGGCATTATTTTTAGCCAAAATGGGATGAGATAGGCCGGAAAATAGAAAAAAAATTTAGTCCCGAATTCCGTTCATAATCGACCCGGGCAAGAAAATTCCGAAAAAAAATAGTAAAAAAATTCAAATAACTCTTTCCGACATTATTTTTAGCCAAAATGGGATGAGATAGGGCGAAACAGAGAAAAAAAAATTTTAGTACCGAATTCCGTTCATACTCGACCCAGACAAGAAAATTCCGAAAAAAATAGTAATAAAATTGACAAAATTGTAAAACCTCTTTCCGGCATTATTTTTATCCGAAACGGGATGAGTTAGGCCAAAAAAGGGAAAAAAAAATTTTACTCCCGAATTTCGTTCATACTCGACTCGGGCAAGAAAATTCCGAAAAAAATAGTAATAAAATTCAAAAAATTATAAAACCTCTTTCCGGCGTTATTTTTTGCCGAAACGGGATGAGTTAGGACGAAAAAGGGAAAAAAAAATTTTACTCCCGAATTCTGTTCATACTCGGCCTGGGCAAGAAAATTCCGAAAAAAATAGTAAAAAAATTCAAAAAACTATAAAACCACTTTCTGGGATTATTTATAACCAAAACGGGATGACATAGTCTGAAAAAGAAAAAAAAAAATTTAGTCCCGAATTCTGTTCATACTCGACTCGGGCAATAAAATTCCAAAAAAAATAGTAAAAAAATTCAAAAAATTAAAATACCACTTTCCGGCAATATTTTTAGCCAAAATAGGATGAGATCGGCTGGAAAAGAGAGAAAAAAAATTTTAGTCCCGAATTCCGTTCATACTCGACCCGGGCAAGAAAATTCCGAAAAAAATAATAAAAAAAATGAAAAAACTAATAAAACCTCTTTCCGGCATTATTTTTAGCCAAAATGGGATGAGATAGGCCGGAAAAGAGGAAAAAATTTTAGTCCCGAATTCCGTTCATACTCGACCCGAGCAAGAAAATTCCGAAAAAAATAGTAAAAAAATTCAAAAAATTAAAATAACTCTTTCCGTCATTATTTTTAGCCAAAACGGGATGAGATAGGGCGAAACAGAGAAAAAAAAATTTTAGTCCCGAATTCCGTTCATGCTCGACCCGGGCAAGAAAATTCCGAAAAAAATAGTAAAAATATTCAAAAAATAAAAATACCTCTTTCCGGCATTATTTTTAGCCAAAACGGGATGAGATAGGCCAAAACAGAGAAAAAGAAAATTTTAGTCCCAAATTCCGTACATACTCGACCCTGGCAAGAAAATTCAGAAAAATTTAGTAAAAAAATTCAAAAATTTATAAAACCTCTTCCCGGCATTATTTTTAGCCATCACGGTATGAGATAGGCCGAAAAAGAGAGAAAAAATTTTAGTCCCGAATTCCGTTCATAATTGACCCGGGCAAGAAAATTCTGAAAAAAATAGTAAAAAAATTCAAAAAATTAAAATACCTCTTTCCGCATTATTTTTACCCAAAACGGGAATGAGAAAGGTCGAAAAAGAGAAAAAAAAAAAACTTTTGTCCCGAATTCCGTTCATACTCGACTTGGGCAATAAAATTCCGAAAAAAATAGTAAAAAAATTCAAAAAATTAAAATACCTCTTTCCGGCATTATTTTTAGCCAAAACGGGATGAGATAGGCCAAAACAGAGAAAAAGAAAATTTTAGTCCCGAATTCCGTTCATACTCGACCCGGGCAAGAAAATTCCGAAAAATTTAGTAAAAAAATTCAAAAATTTATAAAACCTCTTCCCGGCATTATTTCTAGCCAACACGGTATGAGATAGGCCGAAAAAGAGGGAAAAAATTTTTGTCCCGAATTCCGTTCATAATTGACCCGGGCAAGAAAATTCTGAAAAAAATAGTAAAAAAATTCAAAAAATTAAAATACCTCTTTGCGGCATTATTTTTACCCAAAACGGGAATGAGATAGGTCGAAAAAGAGAAAAAAAAAAAAACTTTAGTCCCGAATTCCGTTCATACTCGACTTGGGCAATAAAATTCCGAAAAAAATAGTAAAAAATTCAAAAAATTAAAATACCTCTTTCCGGCATTATTTTTAGCCAAAACAGGATGAGATCAGTTGGAAAAGAGAGAAAAAAAATTTTAGTCCCGAATTCCGTTCATACTCGACCCGGGCAAGAAAATTCCGAAAAAAATAATTAAAAAAATTATAAAACCTCTTCCCGGCATTATTCTTAGCCAAAATGGGATGAGATAGGCCGGAAAAGAGAAAAAAAATTTTAGTCCCGAATTCCGTTCATACTCGACCCAAGCATGAAAATTCCGAAAAAAATCGTAAAAAAATTCAAAAAATTAAAATAACTCTTTCCGGCATTATTTTTAGCCAAAACGGGATGAGATAGGGCAAAACAGAGAAGAAAAAAAATTTTAGTCCCGAATTCCGATCATCCACGACCCGAGCAAGAAAATTCCGAAAAAAATAGTAAAAAAATTCAAAAAATAAAAATACCTCTTTCCGGCATTATTTTTAGCCAAAACGGGATGAGATAGGCCAAAACAGAGAAAAAGAAAATTTTTGTCCCGAATTCCGTTCATACTCGACCCGGGCAAGAAAATTCCGAAAAATTTAGAAAAAAAATTCAAAAATTTATAAATCCTTTTCCCCGCATTATTTTTAGCCAACACGGTATGAGATAGGCCGAAAAAGAGAAAAAAAATTTTAGTCCCGAATTCCGTTCATAATTGACCCGGGCAAGAAAATTCTGAAAAAAATAGTAAAAAAATTGAAAAAATTAAAATACCTCTTTCCGGCATTATCTTTACCCAAAACGGGAATGAGATAGGTCGAAAAAGAGAAAAAAAAAACTTTAATTACGAATTCCGTTCATACTCGACCCGGGCAAGAAAATTCCGAAAAAAATATTAAAAAAATTCGAAAATTATAAAACCTCTTCCTGGCATTATTTTTATCCAAAACGGGATGAGATACGACGAAAAAGAGAGAAAAAAATTTTAGTCTCGAATTCCGTTCATACTCGACCCAAGCAAGAATATTCCGAAAACTATAGTAAAAAAATTCAAAAAATTATAAAACCTCTTCCCAGCATTATTTTTAGCCAAAATGGGATGAGATAGGCCGGAAAAGAGAAAAAAAATTTGTCACGAATTCCGTTCATACTCGACCCGGGCAAGAAAATCCGAAAAAAATAATAAAAAAAATTAAAAAAATTATAAAACCTCTTCCCGGCATTATTTTTAGCCAAAATGGGATGAGATAGGCCGGAAAATAGAAAAAAATTTTAGTCCCGAATTCCGTTCATACTCGACCCGGGCAAGAAAATTCCGAAAAAAATAGTAAAAAAATTCAAAAAATTAGAATAACTCTTTCCGACATTATTTTTAGCCAAAATGGGATGAGATAGGGCGAAACAGAGAAAAAAAAATTTTAGTCCCGAATTCCGTTCATACTCGAGCTGGGCAAGGAAATTCCGAAAAAAATAGTAAAAAAATTCAAAAAATTAGAATAACTCTTTCCGACATTATTTTTAGCCAAAATGGGATGAGATAGGTCGAAAAAGAGAAAAAAAAAAACTTTAGTTACGAATTCCGTTCATACTTGACCCGGGCAAGAAAATTCCGAAAAAAATATTAAAAAAATTCGAAAAATTATAAAACCTCTTCCTGGCATTATTTTTAGCCAAAACGGGATGAGATACGACGAAAAAGAGAGAAAAAAATTTTAGTCTCGAATTCCGTTCATACTCGACCCAAGCAAGAATATTCCGAAAACTATAGTAAAAAAATTCTAAAAATTCTAAAACCTCTTCCCAGCATTATTTTTAGCGAAAACGGATGAGATAGGCTGGAGAAGAGAAAAAAAATTTCTCCTGATTTCCGTCCATACTCGATCCGGGCAAGAAAATTCCGAAAAAAATAATAAAAAAAATTAAAAAAATTATAAAACCTCTTCCCGGCATTATTTTTAGCCAAAATGGGATGAGATAGGCCGGAAAATAGAAAAAAATTTTAGTCCCGAATTCCGTTCATACTCGACCCGGGCAAGAAAATTCCGAAAAAAATAGTAAAAAAATTCAAAAAATTAGAATAACTCTTTCCGACATTATTTTTAGCCAAAATGGGATGAGATAGGGCGAAACAGAGAAAAAAAAATTATAGTCCCGAATTCCGTTCATACTCGAGCTGGGCAAGGAAATTCCGAAAAAAATAGTAATAAAATTGAAAAAATTATAAAACCTCTTTCCGGCATTATTTTTAGCCGAAACGGGATGAGTTAGGCCGAAAAAGGGAAAAGAAAATTTTAGTCCCGAATTTCGTTCATACTCGACCCGGGCAAGAAAATTTCGAAAAAAAAAGTAAGAAAATTCGAAAAATTATAAAACCTCTTTCCGGCGTTATTTTTAGCCGAAACGGGATGAGTTAGGCCGAAAAAGGGAAAAAAAAAATTTACTCCCGAATTCTGTTCATACTCGGCCTGGGCAAGAAAATTACGAAAAAAATAGTAAAAAAATTCAAAAAATTATAAACCACTTTCTGGGATTATTTATAACCAAAACGAGATGAGATAGTCTGAAAAAGAGAAAAAAAAATTTTAGTCCCGAATTCCGTTCATACTCGACTCGGGCAATAAAATTCCGAAAAAAATAGTAAAAAATTCAAAAAATTAAAATACCTCTTTCCGGCATTATTTTTAGCCAAAACAGGATAACATCGGCTGGAAAAGAGAGAAAAAAAATTTTAGTCCCGAATTCCGTTCATACTCGACCCGAGCAAGAAAATTCCGAAAAAAATAGTAAAAAAATTAAAATAACTCTTTCTGGCATTATTTTTAGCCAAAACGGGATGAGATAGGGCAAAAAAGAAAAAAAAATTTTAGTCCCGAATTCCGTTCATACTCGACCCGGGCAAGAAAATTCCGAAAAAAATAGTAAAAAAATTCAAAAAATAAAAATACCTCTTCTCGGCATTATTTCTAGCCAAAACGGGATGAGACAGGGCAAAACAGAGAAAAAAAAAATTTAGTCCCGAATTCCGTTCATACTCGACCCGAGCAAGAAAATTCCGAAAAAAATAGTAAAAAAATTAAAATAACTCTTTCTGGCATTATTTTTAGCCAAAACGGGATGAGATAGGGCAAAACAGAGAAAAAAAAATTTTAGTCCCGAATTCCGTTCATACTCGACCCGAGCAAGAAAATTCCGAAAAAAATAGTAAAAAAATTCAAAAAATAAAAATACCTCTTTCCGGCATTATTTTTAGCCAAAACGGGATGAGACAGGGCAAAACAGAGAAAAAAAAATTTAGTCCCGAATTCCGTTCATACTCGACCCGAGCAAGAAAATTCCGAAAAAAATAGTAAAAAAATTAAAATAACTCTTTCTGGCATTATTTTTAGCCAAAACGGGATGAGATAGGGCAAAACAGAGAAAAAAAATTTTAGTCCCGAATTCTCACAAGTTCCGTTCATTACTCGACAAACCGAGCAAGAAAATTCCGAAAAAAATTAGTAAAAAAAATTCAAAAAAAAAAAATACCTCTTTCCGGCATTATTTTGTTTAGCCAAAACGGGATGAGATAGGCCAAGCACGAGAAAAGAAAAAAGAAAATTTAGTCCCGAATCCGTTCGTATACTCGACCCTGAGCAAGAAAATTCGAAAAAAATAAAAAAAAATTAAAATAACCTTCTGGAATTATTTTAGACGCACGGGGATGAGTTAAGGGCAAAACAGAGAAAAAAAAATTTTAGTCCCGGGAGAATTCCGTTCATTACTCGACGCCGGCAGACAAATTCCGAAAAAAATAGTAAAAAAATTCAAAAAATAAAAAACCTCTTTCCGGCATTATTTTTAGCCAAAACGGGATTGAGATAGGCCCAAAACAGAGAAAAAAGAAAATTTTAGTCCCGAATTCCGTTCATACTCGACCCGGGCAAGAAAATTCTGAAAAATTTAGTAAAAAAATTCAAAAATTTATAAAACCTCTTCCCGGCATTATTTTTAGCCAACACGGTTTGAGATAGGCCGAAAAAGAGAGAAAAAATTTTAGTCCCGAATTCCGTTCATAATTGACCCGGGCAAGAAAATTCTTAAAAAAATAGTAAAAATATTCAAAAAATTAAAATACCTCTTTCCGGCATTATTTTTACCCAAAACGGGAATGAGATAGGTCGAAAAAGAGAAAAAAAAAAAATTTAATACCGAATTTCTTTCATACTCGACCCGGGCAAGAAAATTCCGAAAAAAATAGTAATAAAATTCAAAAAATTATAAAACATCTTTCCGGCGTAATTTTTAGCCGAAACGGGATGAGTTAGGCCGAAAAAGGGAAAAAGAAATTTTACTCCCGAATTCTGTTCATACTCGGTAGGGGCAAGAAAATTCCGAAAAACAATAGTAAAAAAATTCAAAAAATTATAAAACCACTTTCTATGATTATTTATAACCAAAACGGGATGAGATAGTCTGAAAAAGAGAAAAAAAAATTTTAGTCCCGAATTCCGTTCATACTCGACTCGGGCAATAAAATTTCGAAAAAAATAGTAAAAAATTCAAAAAATTAAAATACCTCTTTCCGGCATTATTTTTAGCCAAAACAGGATAACATCGGCTGGAAAAGAGAGAAAAAAAAAATTTTAGTCCCGAATTCCGTTCATACTCGACCCGAGCAAGAAAATTCCGAAAAAAATAGTAAAAAAATTAAAATAACTCTTTCTGGCATTATTTTTAGCCAAAACGGGATGAGATAGGGCAAAACAGAGAAAAAAAAATTTTAGTCCCGAATTCCGTTCATACTCGACCCGGGCAAGAAAATTACGAAAAAAATAGTAAAAAAATTCAAAAAATAAAAATACCTCTTTCTGGCATTATTTCTAGCCAAAACGGGATGAGACAGGGCAAAACAGAGAAAAAAAAAATTTAGTCCCGAATTCCGTTCATACTCGACCCGAGCAAGAAAATTCCGATAAAAATAGTAAAAAAATTAAAATAACTCTTTCTGGCATTATTTTTAGCCAAAACGGGATGAGATAGGGCAAAACAGAGAAAAAAAAATTTTAGTCCCGAATTCCGTTCATACTCGACCCGAGCAAGAAAATTCCGAAAAAAATAGTAAAAAAATTCAAAAAATAAAAATACCTCTTTCCGGCATTATTTTTAGCCAAAACGGGATGAGATAGGCCAAAACAGAGAAAAAGAAAATTTTAGTCACGAATTCCGTTCATACTTGACCCGGGCAAGAAAATTCCGAAAAATTTAGTAAAAAAATTCAAAAATTTATAAAACCTCTTCCCGGCATTATTTTTAGCCAACACGGTATGAGATAGGCCGAAAAAGAGAAAAAAAATTTTAGTCCCGAATTCCGTTCATAATTGACCCGGGCAAGAAAATTCTGAAAAAAATAGTAAAAAAATTCAAAAAATTAAAATACCTCTTTCCGGCATTATCTTTACCCAAAACGGGAATGAGATAGGTCGAAAAAGAGAAAAAAAAAACTTTAATTACGAATTCCGTTCATACTCGACCTGGGCAAGAAAATTCCGAAAAAAATATTAAAAAAATTCGAAAAATTATAAAACCTCTTCCTGGCATTATTTTTAGCCAAAACGGGATGAGATACGACGAAAAAGAGAGAAAAAAATTTTAGTCTCGAATTCCGTTCATACTCGACCCAAGCAAGAATATTCCGAAAACTATAGTAAAAAAATTCAAAAAATTCTAAAACCTCTTCCCAGCATTATTTTTAGCGAAAACGGATGAGATAGGCCGGAAAAGAGAAAAAAAATTTCTCCTGATTTCCGTCCATACTCGATCCGGGCAAGAAAATTCCGAAAAAAATAATTAAAAAAATTAAAAAAATTATAAAACCTCTTCCCGGCATTATTTTTAGGCCAAAATGGGATGAGATAGGCCGGAAAATAGAAAAAAAATTTAGTCCCGAATTCCGTTCATACTCGACCCGGGCAAGAAAATTCCGAAAAAAATAGTAAAAAAATTCAAAAAATTAAAATAACTCTTTTCGACATTATTTTTAGCCAAAATGGGATGAGATAGGGCGAAACAGAGAAAAAAAAATTTTAGTCCCGAATTCCGTTCATACTCGAGCTGGGCAAGGAAATTCCGTAAAAAATAGTAATAAAATTGAAAAAATTATAAAACCTCTTTCCGGCATTATTTTTAGCCGAAACGGGATGAGTTAGGCCGAGAAAGGGAAAAGAAAATTTTAGTCCCGAATTTCGTTCATACTCGACCCAGGCAAGAAAATTCCGAAAAAAATAGTAAGAAAATTCGAAAAATTATAAAACCTCTTTCCTGCGTTATTTTTATCCGAAACGGGATGAGTTAGGCCGAAAAAGGGAAAAAAAAAATTTACTCCCGAATTCTGTTCATACTCGGCCTGGGCAAGAAAATTCCGAAAAAAATAGTAAAAAAATTCAAAAAATTACAAAACCACTTTCTGGGATTATTTATAACAAAAACGAGATGAGATAGTCTGAAAAAGAGAAAAAAAAATTTTAGTCCCGAATTCCGTTCATACTCGACTCGGGCAATAAAATTCCGAAAAAAATAGTAAAAAATTCAAAAAATTAAAATACCTCTTTCCGGCATTATTTTTAGCCAAAACAGGATAACATCGGCTGGAAAAGAGAGAAAAAAAATTTTAGTCCCGAATTCCGTTCATACTCGACCCGGGCAAGAAAATTCCGAAAAAAATAATAAAAAAAATTATAAAATCTCTTCCCGGCATTATTTTTAGCCAAAATGGGATGAGATAGGCCGGAAAAGAGAAAAAAATTTTAGTCCCGAATTTAGTTCATACTCGACCCGAGCAAGAAAATTCCGAAAAAAATAGTAAAAAAATTAAAATAACTCTTTCTGGCATTATTTTTAGCCAAAACGGGATGAGATAGGGCAAAACAGAGAAAAAAAAAATTTAGTCCCGAATTCCGTTCATACTCGACCCGGGCAAGAAAATTCCGAAAAAAATAGTAAAAAAATTCAAAAAATAAAAATACCTCTTTCCGGCATTATTTTTAGCCAAAACGGGATGAGACAGGGCAAAACAGAGAAAAAAAAAATTTAGTCCCGAATTCCGTTCATACTCGACCCGAGCAAGAAAATTCCGAAAAAAATAGTAAAAAAATTCAAAAAATTATAAAATCTCTTCCCGGTATTATTTAGAGCCAAAACGGGATGAGATGGGCCAAAAAAGAGAAAAAAAATCTTAGTCCCGATTTCTGTTCATACTCGCCCCGGGCAAGAAAATTCCGAAAAAAATAATAAAAAAATTATAAAACCTCTTCCCGGCATTATTTTTAGCCAACACGAGATAGGCCGAAAAAGTGAGAAAAAATTTTAGTCCCGAATTCCGTTCATAATTAACCCGGGCATGAAAATTCTGAAAAAAAATAGTAAAAAAATTCAGAAAATTAAAATATCTCTTTCCGGCATTATTTTTACCCAAAACGGGAATGAGATAGGTCGAAAAAGAGAAAAAGAAGAAATTTAATCACGAATTCCGTTTATACTCGACCCGGGCAAGAAAATTCCGAAAAAAATATTAAAAAAATTCGAAAAATTATAAAACCTCTTCCTGGCATTATTTTTAGCCAAAACGGGATGAGATACGACGAAAAAGGGAGAAAAAAATTTTAGTCTCGAATTCCATTCATAGTTGACCCAAGCAAGAAAATTCCGAAAAAAATAGTAAAAAAATTCAAAAAATTATAAAACCTCTGTCCGGCGTTATTTTTAGCTGAAACGGGATGAGTTAGGCCGAAAAAGGGAAAAGAAAATTTTAGTCCCGAATTTCGTTCATACTCGATACGGGCAAGAAAATTCGGAAAAAAATAGTAATAAAAATCAAAAAATTATAAAACCTCTGTCCAGCGTTATTTTTAGCTGAAACGGGATGAGTTAGGCCGAAAAAGGGAAAAAAAAATTTTACTCCCGAATTCAGTTCATACACGGCCTGGGCAAGAAAATTCCGAAAAAAATAGTAAAAAAATTCAAAAAATTATAAAACCACTTTCTGGGATTATTTATAACCAAAACGGGATGAGATAAGCTGAAAAAAAGAAAAAAAAAAATTTAGTCCCGAATTCCGTTCATACTCGACCCGGGCAAGAAAATTCCGAAAAAAATAATAAAAAAAATTATAAAACCTCTTCCCGGCAATATTTTAAGCCAAAATGGGATGAGATCGGCCGGAAAAGAGAAAAAAATTTTAGTCCCGAATTCCGTTCATACTCGGCCTGGGAAATAAAATTCCGAAAAAAATAGTAAAAAAATTCAAAAAATTAGAATACCTCTTTCCGGCATTATTTTTAGCCAAAACAGGATGAGATCGGCTGGAAAAGAGAGAAAAAAAATTTTAGTCCCGAATTCCGTTCATACTCGACCCGGGCAAAAAAATTCCAAAAAAATTATTAAAAAAATTAAAAAAATTATAAAACCTCTTCTCGGCAATATTTTTAGCCAAAATGGAATGAGATAGGCCGGAAAAGAGAAAAAAATTTAGTCCTGAATTCCGTTCATACTCGACCCGAGCAAGAAAATTCCGAAAAAAATAGTAAAAAAATTCAAAAAATTAAAATAACTCTTTCCGGCATTATTTTTAGCCAAAACGGGATGAGATAGGGCAAAACAGAGAAAAAAAAATTTTAGTCCCGAATTCCGTTCATACTCGACCCGGGCAAGAAAATACCGAAAAAAAATATTAATAAATTTCAAAAAATTATAAAACCTCTTTCTGGCATTATTTTTAGCCAAAACAGGATGAGTTAGGCCGAAAAAGGGAAAAAAAATTTTAGTCCCTAATTCCGTTCATACATGACCCGGGCAAGAAAATTCCGAATAAAATAGTAAAAAAATTCAAAAAATTAAAATACCTCTTTCCGGCATTATTTTTAGCCAAAACGGGATGAGATCTACCGAAAAAGAGCGAAAAAAATTTTAGTCCCGAATTCCGTTCATACTCGACCCGGGCAAGAAAATTCCGAAAAAAATAGTAAAAAAATTCAAAAAATTATAAAACCTCTTCCCAGCATTATTTTTAGCCAAAATGGGATGAGATACGCTGGAAAAGAGAAAAAAAATTTTGTCCCGAATTCCGTTCATACTCGACTTGGGCAAGAAAATTCCGAAAAAAATAGTAATAAAATTCAAAAAATTATAAAACCTCTTTCCGGCATTATTTTTAGCCAAAACGGGATGAGTTAGGCTGAAAAAGGGAAAAAAAATTTTAGTCCCTAATTCCGTTCATACTTGACCCGGGCAAGAAAATTCCGAATAAAATAGTAAAAAAATTCAAAAAATTGATATACCTCTTTCCGGCATTATTTTTAGCCAAAACGGGATGAGATCGGCCGAAAAAGACTGAAAAAAATTTTAGTCCCGAATTCCGTTCATACTCGACCCGGGCAAGAAAATTCCGAAAAAAATAGTAAAAAAATTCAAAAAATTATAAAACCTCTTCCCGGCATTATTTTTAGCCAAAATGGGATGAGATAGGCCGGAAAAGAGAAAAAAAATTTTGTCTCGAATTCCGTTCATACTCGACCTGGGCAAGAAAATTCCGAAAAAAAATAGTAAAAAAATTCAAAAAATAAAAATACCTCTTTCCGGCATCATTTTTAGCCAAAACGGGATGAGATAGGCCAAAACAGAGAAACAAAAATTTTAGTCCCGAATTCCGTTCATACTCGACCCGGGCAAGAAAATTCCGAAAAATTTAGTAAAAAAATTCAAAAATTTATAAAACCTCTTCCCGAAATTATTTTTAGCCAACACGGTATGAGATAGGCCGAAAAAGAAAAAAAAAATTTAGTCCCGAATTCCGTTCATACTTGACCCGGGCAAGAAAATTCAGAAAAAAATAGTAAAAAAATTCAAAAAATTAAAATACGTCTTTTCGGCATTATTTTTACCAAAACGGGATGAGATAGGCCAAAACAGAGAAATAAAAATTTTAGTCCCGAATTCCGTTCATACTCGACTTGGGCAAGAAAATTCCCAAAAAAATAGTAAAAAAATTCAAAAAATTATAAAATCTCTTCCCGGTATTATTTTTAGCCAAAACGGGATGAGATGGGCCAAAAAAGAGAAAAAAAATCTAAGTCCCGAATTCCGTTCATACTCGCCTCGGGCAAGAAGATTCCGAAAAAAATAATAAAAAAAATTATAAAATCTCTTCCCGGCATTATTTTTAGCCAAAATGGGATGAGATAGGCCGGAAAAGAGAAAAAAATTTTAGTCCCGAATTCCGTTCATACTCGACCCGAGCAAGAAAATTCCGAAAAAAATAGTAAAAAAATTAAAATAACTCTATCTGGCATTATTTTTAGCCAAAACGGGATGAGATAGGGCAAAACAGAGAAAAAAAAATTTTAGTCCCGAATTCCGTTCATACTCGACCCGGGCAAGAAAATTCCGAAAAAAATAGTAAAAAAATTCAAAAAATAAAAATACCTCTTTCCGGCATTATTTTTAGCCAAAACGGGATGAGACAGGGCAAAACAGAGAAAAAAAAAAATTTAGTCCCGAATTCCGTTCATACTCGACCCGAGCAAGAAAATTCCGAAAAAAATAGTAAAAAAATTCAAAAAATTATAAAATCTCTTCCCGGTATTATTTAGAGCCAAAACGGGATGAGATGGGCCAAAAAAGAGAAAAAAAATCTTAGTCCCGATTTCTGTTCATACTCGCCCCGGGCAAGAAAATTCCGAAAAAAATAATAAAAAAATTATAAAACCTCTTCCCGGCATTATTTTTAGCCAACACGGTTTGAGATAGGCCGAAAAAGTGAGAAAAAATTTTAGTCCCGAATTCCATTCATAATTAACCCGGGCATGAAAATTCTGAAAAAAAATAGTAAAAAAATTCAGAAAATTAAAATATCTCTTTCCGGCATTATTTTTACCCAAAACGGGAGTGAGATACGTCGAAAAAGAGAAAAAAAAAAATTTAATCACGAATTCCGTTTATACTCGACCCGGGCAAGAAAATTCCGAAAAAAATATTAAAAAAATTCGAAAAATTATAAAACCTCTTCCTGGCATTATTTTTAGCCAAAACGGGATGAGATACGACGAAAAAGGGAGAAAAAAATTTTAGTCTCGAATTCCATTCATACTTGACCCAAGCAAGAAAATTCCGAAAACTATAGTAAAAAAATTCAAAAAATTATAAAACCTCTTCCCAGCATTATTTTTAGCCAAAATGGGATGAGATAGGCTGGAAAAGAGAAAAAAAATTTGTCCCGAATTCCGTTCATACTCGACCCGGGCAAGAAAATTCCGAAAAAAATAGTAAAAAAATTCAAAAAATAAAAATACCTCTTTCTGGCATTATTTTTAGCCAAAACGGGATGAGATAGGCCAAAACAGAGAAACAAAAATTTTAGTCCCGAATTCCGTTCATACTCGACTCGGGCAAGAAAATTCCGAAAAATTTAGTAAAAAAATTCAAAAATTTATGAAACCTCTTCCCGGAATTATTTTTAGCCAACACGGTCTGAGATAGGCCGAAAAAGAGAAAAAAAATTTTAGTCCCGAATTCCGTTCATACTTGACCCGAGCAAGAAAATTCTGAAAAAAATAGTAAAAAAATTCAAAAAATTATAAAATCTCTTTCCGGCATTATTTTTAGCCGAAACGGGATGAGTTAGGCCGAAAAAGGGAAAAGAAAATTTTAGTCCCGAATTTCGTTCATACTCGATACGGGCAAGAAAATTCGGAAAAAAATAGTAATAAAAATCAAAAAATTATAAAACCTCTGTCCGGCGTTATTTTTAGCTGAAACGGGATGAGTTAGGCCGAAAAAGGGAAAAAAAAATTTTACTCCCGAATTCAGTTCATACACGGCCTGGGCAAGAAAA
The DNA here is from genome assembly GCF_001633185.2 of Quercus lobata. Lineage (NCBI taxonomy): Eukaryota > Viridiplantae > Streptophyta > Magnoliopsida > Fagales > Fagaceae > Quercus > Quercus lobata. The sequence goes on along the minus strand of NC_044915.1, from coordinate 19,146,294 downwards.
TTCCGAAAAAAATAGTAAAAAAATTCAAAAAATTATAAAACCACTTTCTGGGATTATTTATAACCAAAACGGGATGAGATAGGCTGAAAAAAAGAAAAAAAAAATTTAGTCCCGAATTCCGTTCATACTCGACCCGGGCAAGAAAATTCCGAAAAAAATAATAAAAAAAATTATACAACCTCTTCCCGGCAATATTTTAAGCCAAAATGGGATGAGATCGGCCGGAAAAGAGAAAAAAATTTTAGTCCCGAATTCCGTTCATACTCGGCCTGGGAAATAAAATTCCGAAAAAAATAGTAAAAAAATTCAAAAAATTAGAATACCTCTTTCCGGCATTATTTTTAGCCAAAACAGGATGAGATCGGCTGGAAAAGAGAGAAAAAAAATTTTAGTCCCGAATTCCGTTCATACTCGACCCGGGCAAAAAAATTCCAAAAAAATTATTAAAAAAATTAAAAAAATTGTAAAACCTCTTCTCGGCAATATTTTTAGCCAAAATGGAATGAGATAGGCCGGAAAAGAGAAAAAAATTTAGTCCTGAATTCCGTTCATACTCGACCTGAGCAAGAAAATTCCGAAAAAAATAGTAAAAAAATTCAAAAAATTAAAATAACTCTTTCCGGCATTATTTTTAGCCAAAACGGGATGAGATAGGGCAAAACAGAGAAAAAAATATTTTAGTCCCGAATTCCGTTCATACTCGACCCGGGCAAGAAAATTCCGAAAAAAAATATTAATAAATTTCAAAAAATTATAAAACCTCTTTCTGGCATTATTTTTAGCCAAAACGGGATGAGTTAGGCCGAAAAAGGGAAAAAAAATTTTAGTCCCTAATTCCGTTCATACTTGACCCGGGCAAGAAAATTCCGAATAAAATAGTAAAAAAATTCAAAAAATTAAAATACCTCTTTCCGGCATTATTTTTAGCCAAAACGGGATGAGATCTACCGAAAAAGAGCGAAAAAAATTTTAGTCCCGAATTCCGTTCATACTCGACCCGGGCAAGAAAATTCCGAAAAAAATAGTAAAAAAATTCAAAAAATTATAAAACCTCTTCCCAGCATTATTTTTAGCCAAAATGGGATGAGATAGGCTGGAAAAGAGAAAAAAAATTTTGTCCCGAATTCCGTTCATACTCGACTTGGGCAAGAAAATTCCGAAAAAAATAGTAATAAAATTCAAAAAATTATAAAACCTCTTTCCGGCATTATTTTTAGCCAAAACGGGATGAGTTAGGCTGAAAAAGGGAAAAAAAATTTTAGTCCCTAATTCCGTTCATACTTGACCCGGGCAAGAAAATTCCGAATAAAATAGTAAAAAAATTCAAAAAATTGATATACCTCTTTCCGGCATTATTTTTAGCCAAAACGGGATGAGATCGGCCGAAAAAGACTGAAAAAAATTTTAGTCCCGAATTCCGTTCATACTCGACCCGGGCAAGAAAATTCCGAAAAAAATAGTAAAAAAATTCAAAAAATTATAAAACCTCTTCCCGGCATTATTTTTAGCCAAAATGAGATGAGATAGGCCGGAAAAGAGAAAAAAAATTTTGTCTCGAATTCCGTTCATACTCGACCTGGGCAAGAAAATTCCGAAAAAAAATAGTAAAAAAATTCAAAAAATAAAAATACCTCTTTCCGGCATTATTTTTAGCCAAAACGGGATGAGATAGGCCAAAACAGAGAAACAAAAATTTTAGTCCCGAATTCCGTTCATACTCGACCCGGGCAAGAAAATTCCGAAAAATTTAGTAAAAAAATTCAAAAATTTATAAAACCTCTTCCCGAAATTATTTTTAGCCAACACGGTATGAGATAGGCCGAAAAAGAAAAAAAAAATTTAGTCCCGAATTCCGTTCATACTTGACCCGGGCAAGAAAATTCAGAAAAAAATAGTAAAAAAATTCAAAAAATTAAAATACGTCTTTTCGGCATTATTTTTACCAAAACGGGATGAGATAGGCCAAAACAGAGAAATAAAAATTTTAGTCCCGAATTCCGTTCATACTCGACTCGGGCAAGAAAATTCCCAAAAAAATAGTAAAAAAATTCAAAAAATTATAAAATCTCTTCCCGGTATTATTTTTAGCCAAAACGGGATGAGATGGGCCAAAAAAGAGAAAAAAAATCTAAGTCCCGAATTCCGTTCATACTCGCCTCGGGCAAGAAAATTCCGAAAAAAAATAATAAAAAAATAATAAAAATTATAAAACCTCTTCCCGGCATTATTTTTTGCCAAAACTTGATGAGGTAGGCCGAGAAAGCGAGAAAAAAATTTTAGTCCCGAATTCCGTTTGTACGCGACCCTGGCAAGAAAATTCCGAAGAAAATAGCAAAAAAATTTAAAAACCTCTTTCCGGCATTATTTTTAGACAAAACGGGAAAGAGATAGGCCGAAAAAGAGAAAAAAAAAGATTTAATCCCGAATTCTGTTCATACTCGACCCGGGCAAGAGAATTCCCAAAAAAATAGTAATAAAATTCAAAAAATTATAAAACCTCTTTTCGACATTATTTTTAGCCAAAACGGGATGAGTTAGGCCGAAAAAGGGAAAAAAAAATTTTAGTCCCTAATTCCGTTCATACTTGACCCGGGCAAGAAAATTCCGAAAAATATATTAAAAAAATTCAAAAAATTAAAATACCTCTTTCCGGCATTATTTTTAGCCAAAACAGGATGAGTTAGGCCGAAAAAGGGAAAAAAAATTTTAGTCCCTAATTCCGTTCATACTTGACCCAGGCAAGAAAATTCCGAAAAAAATATTAAAAAAATTCAAAAAATTAAAATACCTCATTCCGGCATTATTTTTAGCCAAAACGGGATGAGATCGGCAGAAAAAAAGAGAAAAAAATTTTAGTCCCGAATTCCGTTCATACTCGACCCGAGTAAGAAAATTTCGAAAAAAATAGTAAAAAAATTGAAAAAATAAAAATACCACTTTCCGGCATTATTTTTAGCCAAAACGGGATGAGATAGGCCAAAACAGAGAAAAAAAAAATTTTAGTCCCGAATTCCGTTCATACTCGACCCGGGCAAGAAAATTCCGAAAAATTTAGTAAAAAAATTCCAAAATTTGTAAAACCTCTTCCCAGCATTATTTTTAGCCAACACAGTATGAGATACACCGAAAAAGAGAGAAAAAATTTTAGTCCCAAATTCCGTTCATACTTGACCCGGGCAAGAAAATTCTGAAAAAAATAGTAAAAAAATTCAAAAAATTAAAATACCTCTTTCTGGCATTATTTTTACCCAAAACGGGAATGAGATAGGTCGAAAAAGAGAAAAAAAAAAATTTAATCCCGAATTCCGTTCATACTCGACCCGGGCAAGAAAATTTCGAAAAAAATATTAAAAAAATTCGAAAAATTATAAAACCTTTTCCTGGCATTATTTTTAGCCAAAACGGGATGAGATACGACGAAAAAGAGAGAAAAAAAATTTAGTCCCGAATTCCGTTCATACTCGACCCAAGCAAGGAAATTCCGAAAACTATAGTAAAAAAATTCAAAAAATTATAAAACCTCTTCCCAGCATTATTTTTAGCCAAAATGGGATGAGATAGGCCGGAAAAGAGAAAAAAATTTTGTCCCGAATTTCGTTCATACTCGACCCGGGCAAGAAAATTCCGAAAAAAATAGTAAAAAAATTCAAAAAATAAAAATACCTCTTTCCGGCATTATTTTTAGCCAAAACGGGATGAGATAGGCCAAAACAGAGAAACAAAAATTTTAGTCCCGAATTCCGTTCATACTCGACCCGGGCAAGAAAATTCCGAAAAATTTAGTAAAAAATTTCAAAAATTTATAAAACCTCTTCCCGGAATTATTTTTAGCCAACACGGTCTGAGATAGGCCGAAAAAGAGAAAAAAAAATTTAGTCCCGAATTCCGTTCATACTTGACCCGGGCAAGAAAATTCTGAAAAAAATAGTAAAAAAATTCAAAAAATTAAAATGCCTCTTTCCGGCATTATTTTTAGCCAAAACGGGATGAGATAGGCCAAAACAGAGAAAAAAAAAATTTTAATCCCGAATTCAGTTCATACTCGACCTGGGCAAGAAAATTCCGAAAAAAATAGCAAAAAAATTAAAAAACCTCTTTCCGGCATTATTTTTAGCCAAAACGAGAATGAGATAGGCCGAAAAAGAAAAAAAAGAAAAAGATTTAATCCCGAATTCTGTTCATACTCGACCCGGGCAAGAGAATTCCCAAAAAAATAGTAATAAAATTCAAAAAATTATAAAACCTCTTTCCGGCATTATTTTTAGCCAAAACGGGATGAGTTAGGCCGAAAAAAGGAAAAAAAAAAATTTAGTCCCTAATTCCGTTCATACTTGACTTGGGCAAGAAAATTCCGAAAAAAATATTAAAAAAATTCAAAAAATTAAAATACCTCTTTCCGGCATTATTTTTAGCCAAAACGGGATGAGATCAGCCGAAAAAGAGAGAAAAAAATTTTAGTCCCGAATTCCGTTTATACTCGACCCGGGCAAGAAAATTCCGAAAAAAATAGTAAAAAAATTCAAAAAATTATAAAACCTCTTCCTAGCATTATTTTTAGCCAAAATGGGATGAGATAGGCCGGAAAAGAGAAAAAAATTTTAGTCCCGAATTGCGTTCATACTCGACCCGGGCAAGAAAATTCTGAAAAAAATAGTAAAAAAATTCAAAAAATTAAAATACCTCTTTCCGACATTATTTTTAGCCAAAACGGGAATGAGATAGGCCGAAAAAGAGAAAAAAAAAAATTTTAATCTCGAATTCCGTTCATACTCGACCCGGGCAAGAAAATTCCGAAATAAATATTAAAAAAATTCGAAAAATTATAAAACCTCTTCCTGGCATTATTTTTAGCCAAAACGGGATGAGATACGATGAAAAAGAGAGAAAAAAATTTTAGTCCCGAATTCCGTTCATACTCGACCCAAGCAAGAAAATTCCGAAAAATATAGTAAAAAAATTCAAAAAATTATAAAACCTCTTCCCAGCATTATTTTTAGCCAAAATGGGATGAGATAGGCCGGAAAAGAGAAAAAAATTTTAGTCCCGAATTCCGTTCATACTCGACCCGGGCAAGAAAATTCCAAAAAAAATAGTAAAAGAATTCAAAAAATAAAAATACCTCTTTCTGGCATTATTTTTAGCCAAAACGTGATGAGATAGGCCAAAATAGAGAAAAAAAATTTTAGTCCCGAATTCCGTTCATACTAGACCCGGGCAAGAAAATTCCGAAAAATTTAGTAAAAAAATTCAAAAATTTATAAAACCTCTTCCCAGCATTATTTTTCGCCAACACAGTATGAGATAGGCCGAAAAAGAGAGAAAAAATTTTAGTCCCTAATTCTGTTCATACTTGACCTGGGCAAGAAAATTCTGAAAAAAATAGTAAAAAAATTCAAAAAATTAAAATACCTCTTTCCGGCATTATTTTTAGCCAAAACGGGAATGAGATAGGCCGAAAAAGAGAAAAAAAAAAATTTTAATCCCGAATTCAGTTCATACTCGACCTGGGCAAGAAAATTCCGAAAAAAATATTAAAAAAATTTGAAAAATTATAAAACCTCTTCCTGGCATTATTTTTAGCCAAAACGGGATGAGATACGACGAAAAAGAGAAAAAAAAAATTTAGTCCCGAATTCCTTTCATACTCGACCCAAGCAAGAAAATTCCGAAAAATATAGTAAAAAAATTCAAAAAATTATAAAACCTCTTCCCAGCATTATTTTTAGCCAAAATGGGATGAGATAGGCCGGAAAAGAGAAAAAAAATTTGTCCCGAATTCCGTTCATACTCGACCCGGGCAAGAAAATTCCGAAAAAAATAGTAAAAAAATTCAAAAAATAAAAATACCTCTTTCCGGCATTATTTTTAGCCAAAACGGGATGAGATAGGCCAAAACAGAGAAACAAAAATTTTAGTCCCGAATTCCGTTCATACTCGACCCGGGCAAGAAAATTCTGAAAAATTTAGTAAAAAATTTCAAAAATTTATAAAACCTCTTCCCGGAATTATTTTTAGCCAACACGGTCTGAGATAGGCCGAAAAAGAGAAAAAAAAATTTAGTCCCGAATTCCGTTCATACTGACCCGGGCAAGAAAATTCTGAAAAAAATAGTAAAAAAATTCAAAAAATTAAAATGCCTCTTTCCGGCATTATTTTTAGCCAAAACGGGATGAGATAGGCCAAAACAGAGAAAAAAAAAATTTAGTCCCGAATTCCGTTCATACTCGACTCGGGCAAGAAAATTCCGAAAAAAATAGTAATAAAATGCAAAAAGGTATAAAACCTCTTTGCAGCATTATTTTTAGCGAAAACGGGATGAGTTAGGCCGAAAAAGGGAAAAAAAAAATTTAGTCTCGAATTCCGTTCATACTCGACTCGGGCAAGAAAATTCCGAAAAAAATAGTAAAAAAATTCAAAAAATTATAAAATCTCTTCCCGACATTATTTTTAGCCAAAACGGGATGAGATAGGCCAAAAAAGAGAGAAAAAAATTTTAGTCCCGAATTCCATTCATACTCGCCCCGAGCAAGAAAATTCCGAAAAACATAATAAAAAAATTATAAAACCTCTTCCCAGCATTATTTTTTGCCAAAACTTGATGAGGTAGGCCGAGAAAGCGAGAAAAAAATTTTAGTCCCGAATTCGGTTTGTACTCGACCCTGGCAAGAAAATTCCGAAGAAAATAGCAAAAAAATTAAAAAACCTCTTTCCGGCATTATTTTTAGCCAAAACGAGAATGAGATAGGCCGAAAAAGAAAAAAAAGAAAAAGATTTAATCCCGAATTCTGTTCATACTCGACCCGGGCAAGAGAATTCCCAAAAAAATAGTAATAAAATTCAAAAAATTATAAAACCTCTTTCCGGCATTATTTTTAGCCAAAACGGGATGAGTTAGGCCGAAAAAAGGAAAAAAAAAATTTAGTCCCTAATTCCGTTCATACTTGACTTGGGCAAGAAAATTCCGAAAAAAATATTAAAAAAATTCAAAAAATTAAAATACCTCTTTCCGGCATTATTTTTAGCCAAAACGGGATGAGATCAGCCAAAAAAGAGAAAAAAAAATTTTAGTCCCGAATTCCGTTTATACTCGACCCGGGCAAGAAAATTCCGAAAAAAATAGTAAAAAAATTCAAAAAATTATAAAACCTCTTCCTAGCATTATTTTTAGCCAAAATGGGATGAGATAGGCCGGAAAAGAGAAAAAAATTTTAGTCCCGAATTGCGTTCATACTCGACCCGGGCAAGAAAATTCTGAAAAAAATAGTAAAAAAATTCAAAAAATTAAAATACCTCTTTCCGACATTATTTTTAGCCAAAACGGGAATGAGATAGGCCGAAAAAGAGAAAAAAAAAAATTTTAATCTCGAATTCCGTTCATACTCGACCCGGGCAAGAAAATTCCGAAAAAAATATTAAAAAAATTTGAAAAATTATAAAACCTCTTCCTGGCATTATTTTTAGCCAAAACGGGATGAGATACGATGAAAAAGAGAGAAAAAAATTTTAGTCCCGAATTCCGTTCATACTCGACCCAAGCAAGAAAATTCCGAAAAATATAGTAAAAAAATTCAAAAAATTATAAAACCTCTTCCCAGCATTATTTTTAGCCAAAATGGGATGAGATAGGCCGGAAAAGAGAAAAAAATTTTAGTCCCGAATTCCGTTCATACTCGACCCGGGCAAGAAAATTCCAAAAAAAATAGTAAAAGAATTCAAAAAATAAAAATACCTCTTTCTGGCATTATTTTTAGCCAAAACATGATGAGATAGGCCAAAATAGAGAAAAAAAAATTTTAGTCCCGAATTCCGTTCATACTCGACCCGGGCAAGAAAATTCCGAAAAATTTAGTAAAAAAATTCAAAAATTTATAAAACCTCTTCCCGGCATTATTTTTCGCCAACACAGTATGAGATAGGCCGAAAAAGAGAGAAAAAATTTTAGTCCCTAATTCTGTTCATACTTGACCCGGGCAAGAAAATTCTGAAAAAAATAGTAAAAAAATTCAAAAAATTAAAATACCTCTTTCCGGCATTATTTTTAGCCAAAACGGGAATGAGATAGGCCGAAAAAGAGAAAAAAAAAATTTTAATCCCGAATTCAGTTCATACTCGACCTGGGCAAGAAAATTCCGAAAAAAATATTAAAAAAATTTGAAAAATTATAAAACCTCTTCCTGGCATTATTTTTAGCCAAAACGGGATGAGATACGACGAAAAAGAGAAAAAAAAAATTTAGTCCCGAATTCCTTTCATACTCGACCCAAGCAAGAAAATTCCGAAAAATATAGTAAAAAAATTCAAATAATTAAAATACCTCTTTCCGGCATTATTTTTAGCCAAAACGGGATGAGATCGGCCGAAAAAGAGAAAAAAAAAATTTAGTCCCGAATTCCGTTCATACTTGACCCGTGCAATAAAATTCTGAAAAAAATAGTAAAACCTCCGAGTGAAGTTTGTTCAAATACCAAGGGAGGAGAACAAGCACGCCGACCGCCTTGCCAAAGCTGCCTGAGCAGAGCACATGCTCATCCCTGGTTAGGTACTATCCTTTGTTCAAATTTCATCGTTGATAGACGGCATCAGTGTGCAGAAAATAGATTCCGAGAGCTATTGGATGACACCAATAACCTCTTACCTAAAGGACGGAGTGTTGCCTGAAGGCAAGGAGGCTGCAAAGAAGCTAAAGGTTCAAGCAGCATGCTTCGTTTTGATTAAAGGCGTTCTATACAAAAGGGGCTTCTTTAGACCGTATATGAGGTGTCTCATCCTCGAAATGGTAGACTATGTAATGCGAGAGGTCCACAAAGGAGTTTGTGGGAACCATTCTGGGTCTAGATCGTTGGTGCATAAACTCATCCAGGCAGGATACTACTGGCCTACCATGCAGAACGATGCCATTTCATATGTTAAAGCCTGTGACAAGTGCTAGAGGTTTGCCAACCTCATCCGACAACTAGCGGGATAACTCACTCCATTAACAGCCTCATGACCTTTCGCATAGTGGGGGTTGGACCCAAATGCGAGAGGTCCACGAAGGAGTTTGTGGGAACCATTCTAGGTCTCGATCGTTGGTGCACAAACTCATCCATGTAGGATACTACTGGCCTACCATGCAGAACGATGCCATTTCATATGTTAAAGCCTGTGACAAGTGCTAGAGGTTTGCCAACCTCATCCGACAACTAGCAAGAGAACTCACTCCATTAACAGCCTCATGACCTTTCGCATAGTGGGGGTTGGACATCATGGGTCCGATCCCAACAGCGGTTAGACAGTTGAAGTTTCTAGTAGTCAGAATAGACTACTTCATGAAATGGGTAGAAGTCGAAGCCCTAGCCTCCATCGTGGAAAGGAATGTACGAAGCTTCGTATGGAAGAACATCATTTGCTGGTACGGTATACTTAGAGTATTGGTCTCAGACAACGGGAAGCAGTTCAACAACGACGCATTTAGAGACTTTTGTTCATAACTAGGGGTCAAGAATCACTACTCATCACCTGCCCACCCTCAAGCCAACGGACAGGTTGAGGTTATGAACTGATCCTTGCTTAAAATCATCAAGACTCGGCTTGAGAGGGCAAAATGTATCTAGCTTGAAGTACTACCCAGCATCCTATGGGCTTACAGGATGACTGTAAGGACACCTACAGGAGATACGTCGTTTCGTTTAGCGTATGGAAGCGAGGCAGTCATCTCGGTCAAAGTGGGACTCACAAGCTATCGAGTAGAAAACCACGATGAGGGAAGGAACGACGAAGCACTACGTGTTCAGCTTGATCTAGTGGACGAGATCAGAGCAACGGCCGAGTAAAGGTTAGCACGGTACCAAGATCTCATGGCTAAGCACTACAACTCCAAGGTCAGGCATAGGGGCTTCAAGGTTGGAGATCTTGTCTTGAGAAATTGGACTCAAGAACGCAGACGCTACATATCAAAGGCTGATGAACAAAATGTTCGCACACCAGATTGGGAGGAATGTGGAGGTCTACGTGGATGACATGTTGGTAAAAAGCGTATAGGAGGACGACCACCTGAATGACCTTTAAGAGACCTTTGACACCCTCCGATCTTATAACATGAAATTGGACCTAGGAAAATGTGCATTTGGGGTAATGGCAGGAAAATTCTTAGGGTTCATGGTATCCCAAAGGGGTATTGAGGTCAACCTAGACAAGATTCAGGCCATAATGAAGTTAGCCCTACCAAAGACTGTCAAGGAGGTACAAAGCTTGAACGGTAAGGTTGCTGCCTTAAACAGGTTTGTCTTAAGAGCAACAGATAAGTGCCTACCTTTCTTCCGTACATTGAAGAAATCATTTGAATGGATGACCAAGTGCCAACAAGCTTTCGAAGACCTGAAGACGTATCTTTCTTCCCCGCTGTTACTAAGTCCATCAAAACTTTTGCGGTAATTATCTATTTATATATAACTGAAGCCTCTGAAACTCCCACAATTTTTCACGTCAGCACAGTATTAAAAAAAAAAAAAAAAACGTAATAAAACTTTTCTAAACCCAATGTTTTGCCTCCCGATGCAAACCAACAGCAGAGCATTGCATCGCATAAAGACCCACAGATTCCTCAATTAAAACCCACCATACCCCCCATACCCCAAACCAATAGCCATCTTCTTCCTTAGAACAGAGGTCGATCTCCTTCCTCAGACCACCCATTTGCCACAAACCACCCACATCCAACTTCTACAACCCAAAAACGGTGCCCCATTTGCTGTGGGTCTCATCCAGCCCATGGCCACAGATTCCTCAATCAAAACCCACCAATGGAGCTTACAGTCCCATACAAACCAAACCCACTTTTATTTTTTTCAACTCCACTCACACACAACTCTGAAATTCTCATTCTTCTCAAGCTTCCTAAGAACCCCAGGTCCAAAAATTCCCACCACAGACCCAATTTTTGTGTTCTAGCTTCTGCAAACCCAATGGGTCTGATGGGCTTTCATGGCTGAGTCTGACTCGATCAGTCCGACGTGGCTATGGATCATATCTCCAAAAAAAATTTCAAAAGAGCAGATAAGATGCCATAAAGAAAAAAAAAATTTATTAATGAAATAAAATGAAATCCAATAAAAATCACACTTAATTAATTTTAAATTAATTCTTGTGAGAACCAATCAAAATTAAGTGTTTAAAATAGGACGTGATTAGGCCCATCATGTAGGCGAGCCATGATTATTGAAAATTGTTTGTATAATAACTTTTGATCAGGTGGTTCGATCAAAACCCATGATATACCATTATGATCGTTAGAACATCAAGATTTGTTTTGTATCACAAATCTAAAGATCTACCGATTGGTTAAATGCAAGTTGTAAAATTGGGTTTCTATAGGATCAAGGATCTCCTAGGCTTTGCTTTCCTGGCGTCAAGGATCTCCTAGGCCTTGCTAGAATAAAGTATCTCCTTGGCTTTCCTAGGATCAAGGATCTCCTACTTTCCTAGGATCAAGGATCTCCTAGGCTTTGCTGGAATAAAGGATCTCCTTGGCTTTCCTGGGATCAAGGATCTCCTAGGCTTTGCTTTCCTAGAGTCAAGGATCTCCTAGGCCATGCTAGAATAAAGGATCTCCTCAGATTTGCTGGGATTAAGGATATCCTAGGCTTTACTTTCCTGGAGTCAAAGATCTCCTAGACTTTGCTAGGATCATGGAATTAATCCATTTTGCTAGATCCACGGCCAAAGCCAAGGAACTTGTCCATTTTACTAACCTGGGTCATATGATGTTATTATCAAGTTGCTGCAAAATTCTTTAGCCCCAGAAAGTGAGGCAATTGCTTTGCTATGTAATTTACATTTCATCAAGCCTCTTTGATTCAACTACTTCTCTTTCTTTTCTCCTTTTTTTCCCCCCCAAAAGAAATGAAACAATATTATGATTTTTTTTTTTAAATACTTCAGCCCCGGAATGTGAGGCAATTGCTTTGCTTTTGTAGCTCATACGATCTTCATTTCATCAATCTTTTTCTTTTTTTTTTGGCTAACTTCTCCATTTTTTTTAAAGCAATGAGACAATATCATGATTGTTTAAATATTATTACATGACCCCTTTACCCTTTGTTTTTTTTTAAAAAAGAGTAGGGTAATGATCCATTATGTTCAAAATATAAAATGGAGAAAATAATGGCGCATAAAACTTATCTTGTGTTGGGAAGTCCCAAAAATTCCATATAGAGTCCCTCGGTGGGACGTTCTTTAGAGGAACTTGCACTTTTGGGATCTTGATGTTGAATGCACTAAGAGGAACTTTCATTTCTCTTGGTGTTTCCTAGCTTTGAAGCCATGCTTGCGAAGGGACTGCTTCTTCCCTCTCCTTTTTCTTAGTCCCCAGTGGAGTCACCTTTAAATGTGGGTTCCTTTTTTGGAAAGTACCCAAGTCCATTGATAACAAGGGATCCTGGGCCTCCAAGGATGGATGGTTGGACTGGGTCCAATTCTCCACGGCCTATTGGGGTCATTATATGAACTGGTTTATGTGCAAGTCACATAAAGCTTCTCAAGGCAAAAATGTGATTTCCTCCTAAGTAATAAAATATCATTATAAGTGTTTTAGTGTCATAAAATGACCCTTTACTCTTACGAAATAAATAAAATAATTATTCATAATATTCACAATGAGATAGAGATTGAAATAGAATATTTAAGGCTTATATTTTATTGTGTGAACATTTAAAAGAATTCATTCACTTGGTTCCCCGAGCGTGATGTCGTGGTACCCTGAATGTGAAGTCGTGGTACCTTGAACGTGATGTCATGGTTCCCAGATGTACTAGACCTGTAATCCATGGAACCCAGAATGTTGATTCCTTGAACTATAGGATCTTTCTCCATGTTTATTATGCAATGGAGTTTTTGTCATTTCCCCTTTCCTTTATAAGTCTTGCACAAGAACAACCATACAATACACATATCTTTAAATAATTGTTAGTTCCTCATATTAGGATATACATTTTAATACATATACATATATGTAAATAAAATTCATAAGAATGAGTTAGCCACGAGGATTTTGGCCCCAATTCTCATAGACTTAGTGCTTTTGCACAAGACTTGTGGGATTTGGAGCTCAAGTGTAAGTAGCTTTGCTTGGGCATTGCCTTCTAAGATAGTCAAGGAGTATTTTGTGGGAGAGAGTGATATCTGATGTGTGCGTGTTTTGGCATATGCTTCTTTGGAGGCTAAGTGATATTTTGAATAATATCAAGAATATGAGATGAATTCCTACTCCTTGGCTCTCTCTTGTTTTGTCCCTTTTTTCTTTCCCCTCCCTTACTGGGCTCTTAAAGCTCTAAGAATATATCTTTTGAACCTCTAAACTCTCTCATTTTTCCTCCATCTAAATCCCTTTTCCTCCCCTTTTGCTATACTTTAGTGTTCCTTTTATAGTAGACATAGTCTGGTACCCCGGGCGATGACGCCCTTGGTTTGCTGGGTAAAACCATGTCCTCTGAACCTGAAAAAGTACATTGGGCAAAGGTCTAGCTTAACTAGGCAATTATAACTCAAAAGGGGTGTTTGGCTTTAGCTACAGACGAAAGATTCATTCTTGGAAAGTCAATGGAGTGGGTGGGCTACTCAATGCAATGGATGATATCTTTGATTGAAAATGACAATTGAGAGGAAATTGTGGGGAGATGTCATGCACATGGAGGAACTGAGTTTTCCATTTGTTCATGCATTTCAAGCAAATATATGAACCAAGGAAAACCTTCGAGATCCTCTTTTCACCAAAAACCACTCTTCTATCAACCAAACCACTTCTCCCTTACTACCAACTTGGGATCCCATGGGCTTGGACCATGGGTTACAAAGATAGTACCTGGTTTTGCTGGATTTTTTAATGGCTTTTGCTGGAAATCTGAACATAGACCTTGGCTTTCCCATATGTCAGCCAAGGTCCTCTTCTCAAGGCTTCAAAAAGACACATCAAGGTCCTAGGGCCTTGATGTTGATTCTTCTTACTGCATGTCCTCTGGCCTGACCAAGTCTGGGTCCTCTTTTTATTTATTTATTATTATTTCTTTCTTTCTTTTTCCTTCTCTTTAGGACTTTGGGCCTTCATGGTCCTTCTTAACTTCATGAATTAGGCCTTCTTTTGTTAAGGTCCATGGTCTTTTCTTACTTTTCATGGAATGGACTTTCTTGTCAAATTTTGGTCCTCAACAGGATGAAAGAGAAAAATACAATGTGTCAAAAAAAGAAAAGAAAAGGTTCGAGCTAGTGCCATTATCTTAATTGTGGCCGTGGTGGATGTGCCCTTGAAATCTATTTTGATTTTAAATTCTTTGTCATCAAATAATTTTTCTCAATAATTTCTAAGTTTGAATTATATGACAAAATAACATTGTTTTATAAATTTATATTAGAAAATAGCCACTTTTTGGAACTCAACTCTTGATGAGGTTTTTCTCAACCAAAAAAAAAAAATCTTCAAGAGGTGAGTATCATGTCAAATATGCAAATATAACTATGTCCTAATGTGTAACAACTCTATTTAACATAAGTTTGAAACAACCTTAGTTGATAAAATATTTTTCAAATTGTATTATGAAAATTGTCATATTTTCTGCACTTGATTTTGTCATGCTCTAAATTTTGGAATATAATTTTGTAGGGAATGGGTTTGAACACTTCTGCTACTAGATGAGTGGACTTAAGCCCAACTAGCCCAATACAATAAATTTATAGAGAATGGGTTTTAGAACTAGGTTTTAGTGAGGATTACAACAACTAGACACGATTATGAATGGATTGAACAACAAGTACATGGATTAAAGTATGAAAGTCTTTCCTCGGGCATTTCATCCGAGGGACTTAGTGTTCTTCTTCTTTCTTCAGTGCTAGATCGCAAAGGTTTCCAAGGTCATGCCCCTTGCTACTGTGTTCTCCTTTCTTTTTCCTTCTGATTTTCGATCCCCCATTCTTGGAGGATCTCTCACATTATATATCTCCTTCCAATCGATCTTGGCCCTTCATCTATTGATCATGCAAGTCATTACTCGAGTGCTCGTCTCATCAGCCACCTTCCTAAAACCTCTGTGAGTTGCGGCAACCAAGACCGCACTGTTCAGGGGTCATTTCCTCATTAATGCGGCCAGAACGTTAGTTGGGTGCATTTAATGTGGAGGTGACAGTTTCTCCTTGAATTACTCCTACACCATACCCCCATGGGTGTCCTACTATACTTGTCCTTTTTCTGGGGGCGCTCTAGGAGGCTGCCTTTGACGGCGTGCCATTCTTTCCTTCTGGGATCTGGAATGCCAAGAACAGGATCGTCCTCGGCAACGTTTCTAGGCTATTTGGGCTTTCTTTGTTCGTCCTTGGCCATTTCTTCCTCCTCGGCGTGGGCCTTGGGCTTAGTATAAAGTGGGCCAGGGTTGTCAAATTCTTTGACCCCACAATAACCCCTCAAAATCCTACTGTCCGGCTCTTCGGACGGAGATGAGGGTTTTGGTGTCCTCGGGCCTTTATCATGGCTTGTCAAGTCTTGTCCTCCATTAATGCCAGAGCCTCTTCACTTGTCTAAGGCACATTCCTAGCGCCTTAGTATACGAAGCGCGTCTTCATTAAATTCTGGCGGCTTTGTGCTCCCTACGTTCGACGATGCAATGGTAATCTAACAGTGGGGATTTCCTTAACTTTATGAGCGGGAAAACCGACACAGTTACTTTTAATGGGAGGTATAAATACCCATCTGAACTGATCTGTCTCTTTACTTTTGCACTCAAGAGTTCTTGCGCACATATCCTGAGTTCAGTCAAACCTCCAACCAAATTCAAGTCTCTTTCCAGTATAAAAAGCCTGTTCGAGAAGCTTTTCCTCATTTCTGTAAGTTTTCTTTTCTCTCTAACTCACGTTTTCTCTCTTCTAAGTTTCTTTTCCTCTTACTCCTCTCCTTATTTCGTCCTTCCTTGAGTCTTTTAAGCCGTTTCTAGGGATAGGTAAGTTAAAAAAGTTGGTTGAGACCGAAGAGGCGATGGAAAAATTCATTGCCGATTATAGGATACCTCCTAATGTAGGTTTGAGGTATTGTGAGGAAGGGGAGTGGCATTTTAGGAGGCAAGAGGGTGAAGTGGTGATTCCCCTAATTGCCTTTATAGAAGGTGGTGTGAGAATCCCTATGGGTCCAGTGATGAGGGATTACCTTAGGCATTTCCGGCTAGCTCCCACCCAGTGCGCTGCCAACGTGTTTAGGATCCTGGGTTGTGTGGATGCTTTAAATGAGAAAATGGGGTTGAGGTTATCCCATCATGACGTAAATTGGTGCTACAACCTTCAAAACCTGAGGAGTAAATCCTACTATATGAAGACGAGGGACGATAAGGTTCGGCTTATTCAGTGCCTCCCCGAGACCAACAAGGGGTTGAACAAGGACTTTCTCATTGTGTCTGGGGAGTGGCACAACGACCCTCATTGCCCAACAGAGGAGGGGGAACCAGGTGGGTTATTGAGAGTAGGAGAGGGCTAATCTTTTGTGTCAACATGATTTGCATCGTTCGGTTACTAATGTGAATGTGTTTTCTTTTTGCAGATCCACACGCCTTTGAACGACACTTTCACTTGGTCAACTGGGGAGACTTAGAGACTATTCTCAAAGCGGCGGTTTTTGTAAACAAAGCTGACAACCAAGTCAGGGCCGCTCACAAGATCCTAGGGTACGATCCCATTCAGAAATTGTTCCCCGCTCCAAAGCACGTGATCAGAGCTAATAACCCTCGGCTTCAACAAATCACCGTAGCAGAACACGGGTTTGTACTTCTCGAAGGATCTCTTGTCCCGGAAGGCATCCCATTGGTAGGCCCTTCTTCATCCCACCAAGCAGCGGAGGCCGAGGGTGATTTGGGTCCGCTCGAGGAAGAATTTGGTGTATTTGACCAAGTCAATCTGTCCGAGGATCCCTCTGGTGATTTGGGCGACCCTAGTTTAACCGAAACGGATCTCCTGTCAGTAAGGACATCTTCTCAAGCTGAAATGGGTTTCAAGAGAAAACCCTCGATCCAGCTACTGCCATTATCTCCACGATCCAGACTTCCTCCTCCCCCCTAATCGACCATGCCTCCTCGGGCTCGAGCCCACCGATCCTAAAAGGAAGAAGGCTGCCAAAGGCAAGGACCCCATGGATGGGCGGAAGTCTCGCTCCTCTCGGGAGAAGGATGAAGCCCCATGAGCTTCAAAGCAATTAAAGATTGGGAATCAAGGCCAGGGAAAAGAGGTCGATGCTCAATCCGCGCCCCAGGCCTAGCTTCCTGCCTCAATGCTCCACGGGGAGCCATTGATGGACAATGCCTCCCGAAGGGACTTCCAAGGTGGTGAAGGCACTTATGTGGCCGATGCGTTGGAAAGGTCCCTACTGCTCCCTACTGATATGGCCGAGTTGAGGAATCTGAGGAGGCATAAGGTCTTCCTTAACATCAAGAGGTATTTGAGCATGGTAAGGCTTCTAACACTTGTGACTCTGTTGATTTTTTTTCCTTGATTTCCAACTTACCGTGTCCTTGTTTCAATTGGCAAGCTGTCCAGGCCACCTATAGGCTGGAAGAGGATGCTAAGGAGCAGAGCAGGTCCTTGGAGCTCGAGCGTAACAAGTTCGTGGACGTTGCGCGGACCCTCAAAAACTTTGAGGCTGATCTCTCAAAGGCCAGGGAGGAGCTAAAGGAGATGACCAGGGACAGGGACAGCGCTGAAGCAGGCTTGGTCAGTGCCCAAAAACAGGTAGAGGACCAGACGAGGCCCTCACTCGAAGCCGAGGACCAGTTAAAGATTGCCAAGGAGCAGATCAATGATTTAAAGAAGAAACTGTCCGAGGCAGAGGGGGCCAAAAGCGTCGCGGAATAGGCCAGGAATGAAGCCTTAAGGGCTAAGATAGAGGCGGAATTCGCCAGGACAGAGGCCAAAAGCTCCAAGGAGAAAGCCGATGAGAAGGCTTATGACTTGGGAGTGGCTGAGACCCAGGCCACTCTCAAGGCTCAAGTCCCTAGGGCATGCAGGCTCTACTGCTCCCAAGTTTGGAACGAATCCCTAAAACAAGCTGGGGTTGAGGCTTCATCCGATCTGTGGAAGGTGGAAAATGTATACTACCCTCCGGCCATCCGGGAAACCGCCCCTATCAGTTCGGAGGCTGAGAGTGCTCCAGAGGAGGTTGAGACTGCTCGGCCTGAGGCTGCTCAAGCTATAACCACTCCTGATGAGCCAACCGAGAAGGGTGAGCTTCCTGGGGTGACAGAAACACATGGAAATTTGAATCTTGAAGCACCCCAGGAGGCTGCCAAGTTTACAGCCGGTGCTCAGGCCCCCCATGCCGAGGAGCCAGCTCTCTTGGTTCAACCCCTTCAGACCGTTCCTCTGGGTGATGCCTCCAAGGGTCCTGAGGTCACTCCTGCTCAGCTCCCCAAGGAAGGGGTCAAGATAAAGTTGAAGAAGTAGACGACCTGGCTAACTTTTGTATTAGTTCTAATTTGGTTTTTTAGTTAGTTTTTTTTGTTTGTTTTAAGGGCATTGGAATCATTGTAATTAAATTTTTAGACTAAATGTATGAAATGCCTTTCTTCCCTTTTTTTTTTTTTTTTACATTATGTGTTTATTATCATTACTGCTATTGCTATTACTGTGAACCTTGTGTCTTGTGAATTGGTTATCCTGATGGGTAAGAATGGCATTGTTCATGAACAGCTTTACAATCCTAATTATCAAAAAATTGAACTAAACAATTGGTAATAAAACGTCACCATCCATCCATGAATTGCTTGACAAAAGGTATGAGAGAAGGTGAACTTTAATTTGAAAGAAATGATCCTACCAATTTAAACCTTGAACTCTATATATACAATATTGCTAGCGGGTGTACATATCATATTTGAAATTAAAACTTTAAATTCTAACTCACTGGCGTTAAGGGGACGCTTAGTTTGCGTTTACCCACATTTTTAGGGGGCAGGGGTTGAGTATACTATCTGAGGTACCGAGCGCATACTTAGGCCATATTCACAACTTTTACGAATCTTGAAGTAGCTAGTTTCCCCATAGGTTTGAATCCAAGAACCATGCAAGATCTTGGTTCTGTCTAGTACTTAGATTTTTCTTGAAGTAGCTAGTTTCCCCATAGGTTTGGGTCCGAGGACCATGCAAGACCTTGGTTCTGTCTAGTACTTAGATTTTTCTTGAAGTAGCTAGTTTCCCCATAGGTTTGGGTCCGAGGACCATGCAAGACCTTGGTTCTGTCTAGTACTTAGATTCTTCTTGAAGTAGCTAGTTTCCCCATTGGTTTGGGTCCGAGGACCATGGAAGACCTTGGTTCTGTCTAGTACTTAGATTTTTCTTGAAGTAGCTAGTTTCCCTATAGGTTTGGGTCAAAGGATCATGCAAGACCTTGGTTCTGTCTAGTACTTAGATTCTCTTGAAGTAGC
Organism: Quercus lobata; assembly: GCF_001633185.2. Taxonomy (NCBI): domain Eukaryota; kingdom Viridiplantae; phylum Streptophyta; class Magnoliopsida; order Fagales; family Fagaceae; genus Quercus; species Quercus lobata. The sequence goes on along the minus strand of NC_044915.1, from coordinate 19,126,873 downwards.
TAGTTTCCCCATAGGTTTGGGTCCGAGAACCATGCAAGACCTTTCCACTTGTTGATCAAGAGATAGAACGGTCTACATCTATCCGCCAACCTGGAAATGAATCGATTAAGGGCTGCGATCATCCTAGTAAGCTTTTGGACCTCCTTTGCGTTTTGCGGTGGTTTTAGATCATTTATAGCCTTGATTTGGTCAGGGTTAACCTCAATTCCCCTATGAGTAACCATGTAGCCCAAAAACTTGCCTGATCCCACGCCAAATAAGCATTTGGAAGCATTTAGGTGTAGCTTATGTTTCCTTAACACACCAAAGGTGCTACCAAGGTCTCCTAAATGCTCGGACACCACTTTACTCTTCACCACCATATCATCGACATAGATTTCGATGCTCTTGCCCAACTGCGGCTCGAACATTCTTGTCATTATCCATTGATAAGTGGACCCTGCGTTCTTCAGACCGAACGGCATCACCTTGTAGTGGTAGTTCCTAGTTGGTGTCACGAAAGCTGTCTTCTCCTGATCCTCCAGTGCTAATGGTATTTGATGATAGCCTTGAAAGGCATCTAAGAAACTCATCCGAGGATGGCCTGCCGTTGCATCCACCAGCTGGTCTATCCGAGGCATGGGGAACGGGTCTTTTGGGCATACTTTATTTAGGTTTGTGAAGTCCACACAAACCCGCCATTTTCTACTTCTTGACCACCACGGTGTTGGCCAACCACTCGGGGTAAAAAACCTCTTTGATAACCCCTGCACGCTTAAACTTCGTTACTTCGTCCCTAATCACATTGGCATGCTCTCTTGATGGGCGACGGGGTGGTTGCTTCTTGGGAATGATGGTCGGGTTGACATTGAGATGGTGACAGATGAAGGCTGGATCGATCCCGGGAGCATCGTAGGTATCCCATGCAAACACATCAATATTTCTTTTGAGAAACTCAATCAACTCCTCCTTCTCCTGAAGAGGCAGCTGAGCTCCTACTCGAAAGAACTTCTCCGGGTCACCACCAATAACCACCTTCTCCAGATTTTTGCATTTCGCCTCCTCGGCAGCCGTATCAGGGGGCGAAACCGGGGCCCTTGATTGCTATAAATTCTTTTCAGCAGAGGCCGAGGACTCCGCATCGAGCCGATGTGAGACAACGGCCACCACACACTGCCTTGCCGTGGATTGGCAACCACGGATTTCGAGAACTTGGTCCCCTGACGGGAATTTCACCTTCTAATGCAATGAGGAAGCAACAGCTCCTAAGGTATGGAGTCAGGGCCTACCGACAATGGCTGTATAGGGGGAGTAGATGTCCACCACGATAAAGTTCACCTCCACTATCTCTAGGCCGGTCTGGATGGGTAACCAAATCATGCCCTTTGGAATGACCAGCTTCTCGTCGAAGCTCATCAGAGGAGAGCTATAGGGCATCAAGTCCTCCGGTTTTAACCTCAGCCCCTTGTAAAGGTCAGGGTACATAATCTCAGCCGCACTGCCACCATCCACCATCACTCTTTTCAAATTGTAGTCCCCGATTCTGAGAGTGATCAATAGCGCATCGTCATGGGGCTGGATGGTTCCGATCTTGACCTCTTCTGAAAAACTCAAGATAGGATGAAAATTCATTCTAGCCCTCTTCGGCTCTGGCTGGGACTCCTCGTCAGGCAGATGAACCACCGATAACACTCGTGAAGGGCGCGTGCCTGTTCTTCCTGGTGCGGCCACGATTACGTTGATCGTCCCTGCGGGTGGCCTTAGGGCAGTATTCCTCTGGGCTTCCTGATGGGTCTGGCCTTGATGACCACTTGAATGATGCAAAAGGTGCTTCAGCTTTCCTTCCCGGACTAACTGGTCTAGGTAGTTACAGAGGTTCCTACAGTTCTTCGTGGTATGTCTGTGGTCCTGGTGGTATTGGCAATAAAAGTTCTGATTGCGCCTCGTGGACTCTCCCGCCATCTTATTCGGCCACCTAAAGTATGGCTCGTTCTTGATTTTCTTCAACACCCGATGTACTGGTTCTCAGAATACAGTATTGACAGTTTGTGTGTTGGTTGCTCCGGGTTGCCCTACGAAATCTCTCCTCGGGCGATTGCTGTTATATCGGTCCAACCTGAAATCTCTCTTCTCCTGAGGGATAACCTTCTCTTTTTCTCTACCTTGCAACTAGTCTTCTTCCACTCGTTTATACTTATCGATCTGATCCATCAGTTGGCGCATACTGGTGGCAGGCTTGCCAGTCAGAGACTTCCTCAAGCCGTGCTCGGTTGGGAGACTATTTTTGAAGGTGATAATGGCGACATCGTCAAAATTGTCGTCCATTTCATTGTACGTCTCCCAATATTTGTCTAAGTAGGCCTTTAGAGTTTCTCCATCATGCATGGATAACGACAACAAAGTACTCAAATGTTGAGGAGCTTTGCTGTTTGTAATGAAGCGGGAGCCAAAAGCTTGGGTTAGCTGCCTATACGAATCTATGGAATTCGTCTTTAAGCCATTAAACCACCTCATCGCCACTAGTCCGAAGCTAGATGGGAAAACTTGCACATCAGCGCCTCGTTTTTAGAATGGACAGTCATCCTTTGGTTGAATTGGCTCACATGCTCCACAAGGTCTGTTTTACCGTTGTAAATGGTGAAGGTTGGCTGCTGGAACCGTCGAGGAAGTGTAGCCCCTTCTATGTGGTGCGTGAAAGGTGACTTGGAGAGTTGATCCAATGCCCTGCTCATGGCATCGTTTCCCAAGCCCCTAGGAGATGGGCTTTTGCGCTTATGCCTCCGATAGTACTCTTCTTCGTGAGAAAATGTCTCACTTGGGAGAGTCTTCGATCTTTGTCTATAGTCATCGTCACTTTCATCATCGGAGGGTATGTCAGGCCTAGAACGAGATCGCCTTCGTTGTTCATGGCGCAGCTTTCTCTTCAAATCGTCTATCTCTCGCTGCATGGCCTGCTTATCGTTCTATTTCTGAGACACATGACTCCTAACTTCTTCTGGTTGTGTGGCCCGGTTGTTATTTTGTCTCTGGAGCACGTAATTGCCCACACGAGAATAGCTTTTGCTAGTTTGAGTGGTGTTTACACTTCCCTCTTGAAACCTTCCATTCTCTTCATTCTGATCACGTTCAGGGTTAGGAAAGTTACCCTGTTGTTAGGATCCAGCCGGTTTGGGCTGATGGGAGCCTGCTTGATGAGGGTCTGATCCTACCATGCTTAATTGTTGCCCTTACTAGCACACAAGTTCTTCCCACAAACGGCGCCAATTGTAAGGATTGGGTTCGAGCACTTCTGCTACTAGATGAGTGGACTCAAGCCCAACTAGCCCAATATAATAAATTTATAGAGAATGTGTTTTAGAACTAGGTTTTAGTGAGGATTACAACAACTAGACACGATATGGATGGATTGAACAGCAAGTACATGGATTAAAGTATGAAGTCTGTCCTCGAGCATTTCATCCGAGGGACTTAGTGTTCTTCTTCTTTCTTCAGTGCTAGGTCGCAAAGGTTTCCAAGGTCATGCCCCTTGCTACCGTGTTCTCCTTTCTTTTTCCTTCTGATTTTCGATCCCCTATTCATGAAGGATCTCTCACATTATATATCTCATTCCAATCGATCTTGGCCCTCCATTTGTTGATCATGCAAGTCATTACTCGAGTGTTCGTCCCATCAGTCACCTTCCCAAACCCTCTGTAAGTTGTGGCAACTAAGGCCGCACTGTTCAGGGGTCATTTCCTCATTAATGCGGCTAAAATGTTAGTTGGGTGCATTTTATGCGGAGGTGACAGTTTCTCCTTGAATTACTCCTACACCATACCCCCTTGGGTGTCCTACTGTACTTGTCCTTTTTCTAGGGGCGCTCTGGGAGGCTGCCTTTGACGGCGTGCCGTTCTTTCCTTCTGGGATCTGGAATGCCGAGAATAGGATCGTCCTCGGCAACGTTTCTAGGCTATTTGGACTTTCTTTGTTCGTCCTCGGCCATTTCTTTCTCCTCGGCGTGGGCCTTGGGCTTAGTATAAAGTGGGCCGGGGTTGTCTAATTCTTTGACCCCACAAATTCTTATTGTGGCTTATGAAAAGGAAATAAAAAATGGCTAATTACAACTTACCCACCTGTGATTTGGCCGAAATTTAAGTTGTCTACCTATGGTTTAAAATTTGACACTTAGCCCACCTGAGCTTTGCTCCGTTAGACTTTAGTAACCCTCCTATTTATTTGCTGTTAGAAAAAAAACACATTTTAATTTGAAAACATGACATAAAATGGATCAAAAAGATAGGGTTTGAAACTCTATGAACATTAATATGAAATTTCAAACATATACAAATTTCAAACAAACAAAAAGGAAATGAAATTTAATCCACTACAATTCATCAAATGTAGCAAAAACAAAAAACAAAAAACCCAAGACCAAGAGTATGAGACTTTTTTGAGATAATAGATGGAACTTTATTGATGTAAACTATACGAATTACAAACTTAGCCGTGAGCAACGTGGGCAGTACAAGAGGGCCAACAAAAAAAAAAAAAAAAAACAATTAAACCATCCACCGACCGATTCAGAAAAAAGAAAAAAAAAATAGTAGAAACACAAACAGCAATGCAGAAAGAACAAAAGCACCCGGCAGCAGTAACAACAATAAATCTCAACAATAATAAAGCCATGTTTGAAGTCTTTCTTAATTTTTAACCAAAAAAAAAAGAAAAAGAAGTCTTTCTTAATTACAGAACATAGGCTAGTGTAATCAATTTACGTCTCCACTCGTGCACAACATTGGGCACTCATACATGTCTCTCTCTCTGGCTGGGCTTCTATGCTTGAACTAGAATGGGTGATATGGCAATTTGGCTATGCCCAAGATCATTGTTCACAGCAATGTTCATCCAATTTTTTGCAAAATTTCAAACCCTAACTTTTTGACTTGTTTTATGTAATATTTTTTAATTAAAATATGTTTTTAACGAAAAAGACAAAGGTGAGTTACAGAAGTCTAACAGAGCAAAGCTCAAGTTGGTAAAGTGCCAAACTTTAAACCACAATTAGACAACTTAAATTTTGACCAAACCATAGAAGGGTAAGTTGTAATTAGCCCAAGTAAAAAAATTCAATTCCGAAGGAGCGACGTTGAATATCATGTTTTATCCGCTTCTTTACAATGCTCTAGAGAAACCCAATGACATGCATCAGCCACTAATTTTTTATTTAAATTGTTTAATACTTAAATAAATTCAAAAGTAAAATCAAATATCTTTTTTACCAAAACTATATATATATATATATATATATAGGGTAGAACTTAGGTACAGTACTTAGATGTTGTTCCTTAGATTCCCCTTTTAAGATTCTGACATGTGGATTTTTCCTTATGGGATAAAAGTGTATTTTTTAGTTAAGTAGCCACATGACTGAATCTTAAGAGGGGAATTTAAGGAATAGCACCTAAGGTACTATATCTAAGTTTTGTCCATATATATATATATATATATAACTCTTTAATAGTTGGTGTTTTAGTAATAATAATGTGTGTGAACTAGTTTTTATCCTTCTACATATACATGTAATTGGCATGCATGGATAGCAAGGTGGCATGCATGTGCACACCATGGAGGTTTCAACTTTCAACTAATGTCTAATGTTTTTTCCTTTTTATTAGAAAAAGAATGATGAGAATCAACAAATACCATTAAAGGATCCATTGCATATTCCAGTTGGGCCTATTACTAGAGCAAGATCCAAGAAGATCAAAGAAGCACTTAATGGGCTGATTCAAGAGATTTGGGCTGATTCTAACACAGGACATTCCAAGCTTAGCCCAAAGGAAGATGAAGGCGTAGTAAATTTAATTCAAGCTATTGATAGAGCTGATTTAGCTTAATTGGGCGTGATTTATGGTGTGAATTAATGGCTGATGGGCTAATTTGGCTTAATTGGGCATAATTTATGGTGTGGATTAATGGCTGAGTGACTTTCCAACTTCATACCAATTAATAGCTATTTTTCCTATTATAGAGCTGCTAATTTCAGACCAAATCCACTTTAATTTTAGACTTCTATTATTTAGTACGTTTTTACCATTTTTCCTATTTTGGAGTTGCTAATTTCAAACCAAATCAACCTTTATTTAGGCTTCTATTATTTAGTACATTTTTTTTTATATATTTTCCTATTTTTAGTCATGTCTTATAAATAGCCTGCACTCATTGTAATGAAGGATTGAATAAAATTCAAAAAAAAAAAAAAAGGTGAGGTTTTGCTTCTTCTTTTGGTTCTTCAAGAACGGTGAGCTTATCAGGGATTCTTCCATGTGGCATTCAAATTTTATACCTTTGGTTCGTGATTCAGTTATAATCATTGGGTCAAGGTCTATTATTTATGCCTTTGGTTTGCATTTCATTTATAAACGTTGGGTTGAGGGTTGCTATCAAAATCTGAATTTTAGCTTTCTTGGGCAAGTATTCCAATATTATTTGTTGGGTCTCAAAGCATGTCAATTGAAGTTTGCATCAAATGAGATGGATAATATGCAATCACTATCCATGAAAACAACCAGTCGGCATGTTTCACATGTAAGGAGGTTCCTCATGTCACTAAAAGAGAGTAAAACATAAAGAACTCAAAAGCCCAAAAGAGTGAAAAGACCAACCATTACCAACAACGCAACAACCGCCCAAAGTTCTTATCTTAGTAGCTTCCTTGATTCTATTGTTTATTCATTTTTTCCAATCACCTACTTCAGCTTCTCTGCTTATATATACATGCATAGCTCTCCCACTTTTTTTGTGCAACCAAACAACTTCTTGAGCTCTTTGTCAAACCAAATCATCCTATATTCTTGTAATTTGCATTCATATTCTGTTGGGGATTTTACCAAATTAAGAAGTAATTATGAAAGAACAAATGAACACATCAAGTAAATAGAAATTAGTGATTGACTTTGAGGCACAATTGAATGTTATCCTTAGACAATATTTGTTCTCATACGCAAGTTGCTAAAGGGTTTCTACAAACTTGTCCCCAGGATACAACCAAGTTTATTAGGTTCTACAAATAGCAATTTTGGAGAATACCCGCAGGATTTCTTGTGTTTCTTTGTAACTTACTATTTTTGAGAGAATACCCACAGGGTTCTACAAACTTGTCATCTTTTCAAGTGAACATTAACCTCAATTTATACCCATTGGGTTATAACCCTTCAAAAGGTACGTATGGAGAGTTAAAATGTTTCATAAAACCGTTCACAAGCCTTGAAACATCTTCACCTTTTTGAACAGTCACTAGAAAATTCTACAAAAAATTTAGTTTTTCGAGTTTCAATTAGTAGAGAGGTCCTTTCGATCGATCGAACAGGAATCGAATAACGATCGAACCATCCAGAAACTCTATGATTATTTTCTTACTATTTTAATCAATCAAGCCAAAGTTTCGACCAATCGAAAATGCTGAATTTCGAATTTTCACTTAGAAAATTCTAGAACTTGAATTTTCACTTTAACAACTTAATGAAACAATATTCTCCAAACTCAAACATCATTATTATTACAACCTATCCATGTATATACCTATATACAATGGGTAATTCTACGGTACCCCGGTACCCTCTAGTAGGTAACCTGCTATACCAAGTTGCTTTTTTTTCACATTTGATGGTTCCATCCTCACATTGTGCAATTCCAACATCACATGTGACAGTTCTTTTCTCACATTTGGTGGTTGTTGATGACCAAAAATTTTACATGATAGCCCATTCTATGAAAAGTAAGGAAAGACCATCGGCCTTAACAAAAGAAGGGCAAATTCATGAAGTTAAGAAGGACCATGAAGGCCCAATGTCCTAAAAAGAAGAAAAAAGAAAGAAATAATAATAATAATAATAATAAAGAAGAGGACCTAGACTTGGTCAGGCCAAAGGATATGCAGCAAGAAGAACATCAAGGCCTTAGGACCTTGATGTGTCCTTTTGAAGCCTTGAGAAGATGACCTCGGCCAACACATGGGAAAACCAAGATGTATGTTCAGATTTCCAGCAAAAACGCCATTAAAAATCCAGCAAAACCAAGTATTATCTTTGTTAGTCCAAGCCTGTGGGATCTCGAGTGAATAGTAAGGGAGAAGTGGTTTGGTCGGTAGGGGAGTGATTTCTGGTGAAAGGAGGATCCCGAACGTTTCCCTTGGTTCATATATTTACTTGGAATGCATGAACCAATGGAAAAACTCAGTTCCCCCATGTGCATGACACCTCCCCACAATTTCCTTTCAATTTTCATTTTCAACTAAAGCTGTCATCCAGTACATTAAGCAGCCCACCTACTCCTTTGACTTTCCAAGAAGGAATCTTTCATTTATAGCTAAAGCCAAATGCCCCTTTTGAGTTATAATTGCCTAATTAAACTAAACTTCTGCCCAATGCACTTTTTCAGATTCTAGAAGACATGGTTTTACCTAACAGACTAGGGATGTTCTCGCCCGGGGTACCAAACCATGTCCACTATAAAAAGAACACTAAGGCATAGCAGAAAAAGGGAGGAGAAAAAGAGGGATTCAGAGGAGGTTCAAAAGATATATTCTTAGAGCTTTAATAGCCCAAGAAGGGAGAGGAAATGAACAAAATAAGAGAGCCAAGGTGGAGGAATTCGTCCCATATCTTTGAGATCATTCAAAATATCACTTAGCCTCCAAAGAAACATATGCCAAAACATGCACACATCAGATATCACTCTCTCCCACAAAATCCTTCTCACTTGACTATCTTGGAAGGCAATGCCCAAGCAAAGCTACTTAGACTTAAGTTCCAAATCTCATAAGTCTTGTGCAAAAGCACTAAGAAGAATTGGGGCCAGGATCCTCGTGGCTGACTCATTCTCATGAAATTCATTTTCATATATGTATATATATTAAAATGTATATTCTAATCTAAGAAACTAATAATTATTTGAAGATATGTGTACTGTATAGTGTGTTCTTATGCAGGACCTATAGAGGTAAAGGGAAAAGACGAAACTCCATTGCATAATAAACATGGAGAAAGGTCCTACAGTTCAAGAGATTCTAGGTTCCATGGAATACTGACCTAGTACACATGGGAGCCACAACATCACGTTCGGGGTACCACGACATCACGTCCGAGGTACCACGATATTACGCTCGGGGTACCCAGTAAAAGAACTCTTTTAAATGTTCACACAATAAAAGATGAGCCCTAAACCTTCTATTTCAATCTCCTTCTCATTGTGAATATTATGAATGATTATTTTACTTATTACGTAAGAGTAAAGGATCATTTTATGACACTAAAACACTTATAATGGTATTTTATTACTTAGGAGGAATCGCATTTTTGCCTTGAGGAGATTTATGTGACTTGCGCACAAACCAATTCATATAACAACCCCAATAGACCATGGAGAACGAGACCCAGTCCAACCATCCATCCTTGGAGGCCCAAGATCCCTTGTCATCAATGGACTTGGGTACTTTCCAAAAAAAGGAACCCACACATTAAGGCGACTCCACTGGGGACTGGGAAAAGGAGAGGGAAGAAGCAGTCCCTTCGCAAGCATGACTCCAAAGCTAGGAAACACCAAGAGGAAGGAAAGTTCCTCTTAGTGCATTCAACATCAAGATCCCAAAAGTGCAGGTTCCTCCAAAGAATGCCCCACCGAGGGACTTTATATGGAATTTTGGGGAACTTCCCAACACAGGATAAGTTTTATGCATCATTATTTTTGTTCATTTTACATTTTGAACATAATGGATCATTGCCCGACTCTTAAAAAAAAAAAAGGGTAAGAGGGGTCATGTAATAATATTTAAACAATCAAAAAATTGCCTCATTGCATTAAAGAAAAAATGGAGAAGTGAGCAAATCAAAAAAGATTGATGAAATGAAGATGGTATGAGCTACATAGTAAAGGAATTGTCTCACGTTTGGGGGCTAATTTATTTTCTTTTAAAAAAAAAAATTCATAATATTGTTTCATTTCTTTTTTTTCTTTTTTTTTAAAAAGAAAAAAGAAAGAGAAGTAAGCAAATCAAAAAGGCTTGATGAAATGTAAATTACATAGCAAAGCAATTGCCTCACGTTGTGGGACTAAAGAATTTTGCAGCAACTTGATAATAACATCATATGGTGCAGGTTAGTAAAATGAACAAGTTCCTTGGCTCCGCCCATGTATTTAGCAAAATGGAGTAGTTCCATAATCCCAGCAAAGCCTAGGAAATCCTTGACTCTAGGAAAGTAAAGCCTGGGAGATCCTTAATCCCAACAAAGCTGAGGAGATCCTTTATTCCTACAAGACTAGGTACATCCTTAATTCTACCAAAGTCTAGGAGATCCTTGACTCCAGGAAAGTAAAGCCTAGGAGATCCTCAATCCCAACAAAGCTGAGGAGATCCTTAATTCCAGCAAGGCTGAGTAACACTAGAAACACATACTCTTATATGCGAAAGTTTACAATAATTAAAAAAATAAAATAAAATAACAAATGAATATTGATACTGTTAATCAACTCATATAACAAATCATGGAGAAGTTTAAACATTCCCCCCCCCCCCCAACCCCCCCCATACCCATAGAAAAACCGACATTAATCCTTTGAAATAATTTCATATATCTACCTTTTCAAATGGGTAGCCCTGAAAAACCAACAAAGAAAAAGGGATACAAAACTGTAGGAACCAAGTATAAGGCTTCTGGGCCTTGAATCACTTGGGCTCACAATTTATTTGTAGTGGGCTTGAGGATTTCCTACTATGGGTCGTTCTCGGCAGAGAGACTCAAAGTAACACTCAGTTGATACTCACTCACTTGGCCCTTTTCTCTCAATTTTTCTGAACTCCTTCTTCTCCCAACTTTCTTCTATTTATAGCCAAGGTTAGTGGGGAGATTATGATTACAGTCACCGTTAGTGCTACTGAAGGTCCAATATAATCTGGTTAAAGTGGATGTTTAGGTGAGATGGCGGTGCAGCATTTATGATCTTGGAACTTGGTTCCATCTTGACCGATTATGTTCGGCAACTCAGTTTCCCGTGCATATCATGATTTCCCCGGACGCGGCTCATACGCTTGCCCGGGAAAGCTTAACCGGTCACCTCTTGGAACTCAATACCCAAAACTTGTTTTTACACTAAGGCAGTTTCAAGAAGGGCATAAGGTAACTGGACCTTTCTGCTGGGCCTGCGCCCAAAGCCGGTATAGGCTTGGGCCCGGGGCCTATATGGGCCTGGGCCCAAGGCCAGTATGGGCTTTGGGATCTCGGTGCCGTACAATAGTCCCCCCTTGATTCATACTCGGTCGCCGAGAAGAATCAAGGAGCTGTCTGGGCCTTTTGACCTCGAGAATCTTATAACCTGGGACTCATGACCGTGGCTTCTCATTAATAGTCATCTCAAAAGACGCGCCGTTTCGCGGCGCCAGGCGCAGTCGCCATTATTACCTGACGGTTCGTGAACCGAAGCGGCGTGCAAATCGGTTACGTTTGGCATTCGCTGGGTCGCTCATAAATCGTGCCCATTTATTGCTTGATTAAACGTTTCTTCTCCCCCCATTTCTTTTTGGCTCTATAAATAGTCCCCCTCTGAACATCATTTCATTTTTCCTTCGCCTCTGATTTCTCGCGCTTACTCTCTGCCGACCAAATTTCTGTGCGCTTGCCCAGTGTTCTTTTACTCCTTAGAGCCCAAAGTAAGTTTTTCTTCCCCTTCCTGTTCCTTCAGCTTTATTTCTTTAAGTTCCCTTTTGTAGTTTTAGGCGTTATAGATGGGTTACTCTCACCTTCTAGAATCCTCGGCTGCTTTGGCCACCTTTAGGAGTAAATTTAATGTTCCCGATGACGTGGATGTGGCTTACTGCCATGAGAGTGACATTGAACTCCACCGAGGGCAGGGTACAGCCTTCTTTCCTTTGATGTCAATTTTAGAAGGCGGGGTCAGGTTCCCCGTGGATCCCCTCTTGATAAACACATTCACTTACTACGGGCTGTGTCCTGACCAGCTTCCCCCCAACTTTTACCGGGTAGTTAGCTGCGTCAGTAAGTTGAACCACACCTTTAACTTACAGTTAAACCACCATGACATTAACCAAATGTATAGCCTCTGTGGAAGCAAATCCACCAACTATTACTTAAAGACAAGAGATACTCGGGTACGGCTGATATCATGCCTACCTGATTCGAACAGGAACTCCGCCAGGGAGTTCGTTAGGGTGAGCGGCAACTGGTTTGCCGGGGACGTCCCTTGCCCCCTTTCACGGCGTGAAGTGGGTTCGTACCATCATTGCTTTCCTCCACTTCTTCTTTTCTTCTTATTGAAGTGAATTTTTATTGTTAGAGACTAATGCGTCACTTGCTCTTTTGCAGACGCCAAGGTGTTCGTTCAGGACCTAAGAGCCGTCCACGCCAAGGATTTAAACTTCATCCTCCGTTCCGAGATATACGTGCATTGGGACGGACAACTCCGGGCCTCGCACTTGATCCTTGGAGTGGAGCCGGTTTATTCTACCTGGCAGCCTTTCAAGCAGGCACTATTAGTTGACAGCCCCCTGCTATCATATATAGACGTCCGGTACGTAAACTTTTTGCCGCCGAAGCTTACAACCGGGGAAGCAAGGGAATTTGGTTGGCGGTTTACTTGCTTGGACGAGCTAGCTCCTTTGCGAGACGAGTCCGCGGAACGGGTATCCCGGCGCCTCAGAGAGATAGCCCACGAAGCCATACAGCAAGAAGACCAAGTCCAACAGCAACCCGATCCCGAGAATCCAGCCGTCGTGCCTCAACAACAAGTGATAGAAGCGGCTGCCTTGCTAGCTGAGGCTATCCAACCTGGTGGAAGGATGGTATCTAGGAAGGTCATGACAATAGACCGGTTCGTGCCCGGTGCCCGGCAACCCAACCAGCCACCACCTTCTCAGGGTCGGGGTCAAGTGCCTCATCCTCCACCATCTTCCCAGGCAGGGCGAGCCAAAAAGAAACAAAAAGTCACCGATCAACCCTCAACCGGCCCGGGGGATTCTGCCGTGCATACTCCTCCCCAACCAGCAGGGGGGATTGTTATCCGCGAGCCGCAAACCCAGGTTGGAGCGGGGGTTGTGTCCTCCTCCCAGGTGGCCCCAGCGTGGAAACCCAAGTTCCTGCTGGATGGCAAACCTTTGCCTTCTACCGCCTGCATGCGGATGTGGGAGAAGGGTGAAGGTGGCCGAATTGCCCAGACGCTGGCCGAGGGTCTTCTACTCCCTGATGATGTGCACGCCTTCGAGGATGGATCCGAGGAGTCTGTGGGCCGCCGGTTAGAGTGGCACGCCATTGCGGTAATTCTTTTGTCTATCTACTCCTTCATACAGATTTCCTTTTGCTTCTTTTCTAACCTTTGTGCTTGATAGGCCGCTCAACTGGCTCACATTGTGGCTGCCCGGGCACGGGATCTTGCCGAGGAAAACGAGCGTGAGAAGGGGGCGCGGGAGTCAGCGGTGAAATCGGCTAAGGAAAAGCTGAAAGCTGCTGAGTCTGCTGAGAAAAAGGCTGCTGCCACGGAGAAGAACCGGGCATTGGCCGAAAAGAGGTATGCGGAGCTCCTGACCAAGCAGAATGAGACGGAGGTCAAGTTAGCTGAAGCCATCAGCCTCAATACCTCCAACGCCGACGAGTTAGCCGACCTCAGGGCAGCCTTGGCGGCCGCGGAGCAAAAGTGGTACGACGTAGGTTTCGCTGATGCCGAAAATTCTGCAGAGCCGGTGGTGGCTCGGGCTCGGAATATGGGTTTTGAGGCTAGGTGGTTTGCCGCTCTCCAAGTAATAGGAGCTCCCGAAGATTCACATCTGAGAGACCCCGGCCAAATTCCATATCCGAGCCCTGTACCTGCCGCCCAGGAAGCCCCGGTTACTATCGACGAGGAGGAGACGGCCAGTATGAGGGAGCTGGTTGAACAAATTGATGCTCATGCCGAGCCCGAGGAAATGGAAGCCACCAGCATCCCGAATGTGCAGGAGCTTCTCTGTGAAGACCCGCCTTTCCCCCTAACCGTCCAGCAGGAAGTGACCCCGCCGACCCAACCTCCCAGCTGATTTTACTTTTATTTATTATCTTATTTTTAATTTGTTGGTTTTATTTGCCTATGTCACCGGGATGTGGTGACTAAACAATTGCCTTTATTTGTTTAATTGATAGACTGTTTTCTTTTTCCGTTTCAATCTGTTGAATGACTTTATATCTATTTGTATGTTTTGCTTGAATCATGCCAGCGCTCTGGCCGCTTAATGGAATGATACCCCCAAAACCTGTTGTGCGGTGCTTTGGGGAATTCGAGAGCGCTAATGGACTTAGCATTTGTAGAGGGTTAGGTTTTCATCATGCTTGATGATTTTAGTTTAACCGAGAATCATGTTTTCGTCCTTAGAGCATTTACTTGTAAGGTTTTCACCTGCTCGGCGATTTTGATTGAGCCGAGGGTCAAGTACCTGTCCTTAGAGATTTATTTGTAAGGTTTTCACCTGCTCGGCGATTTTGATCGAGCCGAGGGTCAGGTTTCTGTCCTTAGAGTTTTATTTGTAAGGTTTCCACCTGCTTGGCGATTTTGATCGAGCCGAGGATCAGGTTTCTGTCCTTAGAGATTTATTTGTAAGGTTTCCACCTGCTCGGCGATTTTGATGGAGCCGAGGGTTAGGTTTCTGTCCTTAGAGTTTTATTTGTAAGGTTTCCACCTGCTCGGCGATTTTGATCGAGCCGAGGGCCAGGTTTTTGTCCTTAGAGTTTTATTTGTAAGGTTTCCACCTGCTCGGTGATTTTGATCGAGCTGAGGGTCAGGTTTCTATCTTAGAATTTTATTTGCAATTCTCTTGGTGTGCGGTTACGGAGTCAAAAACAGCATATACAAAAAATTTCACCATGCTCTTAATTTCAATGAAATACAAGTTCTGGCTTACACGGATGATCATGCGTAGAATTTCTTCAAGTTGTTGGCGTTCCATGGTCAGGGGAGCGGCCTCTCGTCAAGGTCTTCCAAGTAGTAGGCCCCTGCACCCGTGATGGCTGTGACTCTGTATGGCCCCTCCCAGGTTTGAGCAAGCTTCCCTGCAACCATGTCTCGCATGTTCTCCACTACCTTCCTTAGCACTAGTTCCCCGGCACTGAATTCCCTCCCCTTTACATTTCGGTTGTATCTTTGGGCCAGCTTCTACTGATACTCGGCGAGCCGTATGGTCGCGGCCTCCCTGCATTCTTCTAACCAATCCAAATGCTCCATCATCAGATCGGCGTTCTGGATGGGGTCAAACCCGGCGACCCGTGCACTGCATAAGCTCACCTCGGTTGGTATCACTGCCTCTGCTCCGTATGTCAGAGAAAATGGGGTTTCCCCCGTGGAATTCCTGGGGGTTGTGCGGTAAGCCCACAATACACTGGGTAGCTCTTCTGCCCATCTTTCTTTCGCCCCATCCAACCTTCTCTTGAGCCCGTTCAAAATAGTCTTGTTTACTGCTTCAGCTTGGCCGTTGCTTTGTGGGTAAGCCGGGGTTGAATACTTGTTCCTAATGTCGAGCTCGCTGCAGAAGGTCCGAAAAGCGTTGCTGTCGAATTGTAGCCCATTGTCTGTTACTAGCGAATTTGGCACCCCAAACCTTGTAACTATGTTTTTCCATACAAACTTTTTCATGTCAGTATCCTGGATATTAGCCAAGGCTTCAGCTTCAGCCCACTTTGTGAAGTAATCTACAGCCACCAACACAAAATGGCGGTTCCCCGTTGCTCGGGGGAATGGCCCGAGGATGTCAAGCCCCCACTGTGCGAACCCACGGGCTGCTGACAGGATTTAGACGTCCTGCAGGCTGATGGATCATTGGGGCGTGCTTTTGACACTGTTCGCAGCTTCGAACGTATTCAGCGGCATCCTTCTGCATCTGTGGCCACCAAAACCCCTGGGTCATCGCTCTGTGTGCTAAAGACCGTCCCCTAGCATGTCCACCACACACTCCCTCGTGCAGCTCGGTCAGAAGCTCTTTGACTTTTTCAGGATGTAGGCACAAGAGGTAAAGACCTGCGAATGACCTTAGGTACAATTTTCGGTCTGAAGACAGCCAGTACCGGGGAGCCGTCCGGCGAATCTTGTTGGCCTCGGCTTCATCCTCTGGGACTTTATCTTCGGCAAGGAAGTCTATGGTCGGGTTCATCCAACATGGACCAGCCACTGCTACCTGCGCAACCTCTACTCCGGCTTGGTCGGGAACACTCTTCACATAGATGCTTGGCTCCCTTATAAGTTCTATCGTGACAAGCCGCGGCGTGTCCTCGGTGGCCGATGAGGCTAACGTGGCAAGGGAGTCAGCGTGCTTGTTTTGTGACCGGGCTACCTGGGATATCTTTACCGTTCCAAACTGACCGATAATCTGCTTTGCCGTACTCAGATAAGCTTTCATTCGAGGGTCCCGAGCCTCGAAGTCCCCAGTGATCTGATAAACAACAAGCCGAGAGTCCGAGTAAATCTCTACATCGTTTGCGCCCAGGTGCAATACGGCCCTCAACCCGGCCAGTAGGGCCTCATACTCAGCTTCATTGTTTGAGGCTTTGAATCCCAACCTGAAGGAGTGTTCTAGTCGTATACCCTCAGGGGTGATTACGACAATACTAGCCCCGGCCCCCATAGCATTCGATGCGCCATCCACAAATACCCTCCACGGGCGAATTTCTGCATTACAGATTACCTTGCCTTCGTTCTTGGGTGTGAATTCTGCGATGAAATCAGCGAGAACCTGTCCCTTCACTGAGCTTCTAGGTCGGTATCTTATGTCAAACGATCCCAACCGAGTCCCCCATTTGGCAATCCGTCCTGTGAAGTCAGATCTCTTTAACAGTGACTGCAATGGATACTCGGTGAGGACGAACACCGTGTGTGCCTGGAAGTAATGTGGCAACTTCCTCATGGCGTGCACCAGGGCTAAAACTAACTTCTCAAGGGGCAGGTACCTAATCTCGGCATCTACTAAGGTTTTGCTTACGTAATACACTGGCATTTGTACTCCCTGGTCCCTTAGTAATACAGCACTTACGGCATGTTCGGTGACTGTGAGGTACATAAACAAATCCTCCCCAGGCTCCGGGGTCGTCAACCTCGGCGCCTTTGCCAAGTATTCCTTTAGCTCTCGAAAAGCCTCATCACATCTCTCATCCCATCGAAACCCCTTCCACTTTTTCAAAAGCTGATAAAACGGTCGGCAGCGATCGGTAAACTTCGAGATAAATCGGTTCAGGGCGGCCAACATTCCAGTGAGCACTTGCACCTCTTTAGGATTGCTTGGTGGTTTGAGGCGGTTCACGGCCTCTATTTGGTCGGGGTTAGCTTCTATTCCCCGAGTAGAGATTAGATATCCCAGGAACTTACCAGCCCCCACTCCGAAAGTGCACTTCTCGGCATTCAGGCGTAATTTGTGCCGCCGTAGTATCTCGAATACTCCCCGGAGGTCTTCGGTGTGCTCTGACTCAATTCTGCTTTTTACCACCATGTCGTCAATATAAACTTCAACCGTGCATCCAATTTTTTCTCGGAACATTCTCGTCATCATTCGCTAATACGTGGCTCCGACGTTTTTCAATCCAAACGGCATGACCTTGTAGTGATAGTTTGCATTCGGGGAAATAAATGCTGTCTTTTCTCGGTCCTCGGGCGCCAAGGCAATCTGGTGGTAGCCTTGGAAGGCATCTAGGAAGCTCATCCTCGGGTGCCCATATGTTGCATCTACTAGCTGATCAATCTTGGGCATTGGGAATGGGTCCTTGGGACATGCCTTGTTCAAGTCTGTGAAGTCCACAAAAACTTTCCATTTGCCGTTCTTCTTTTTCACTACGACAGTGTTTGCCAACCATTTCGGGAAGAATATCTCCTTGATGACTCCGGCCTCCTTCAGCTGCTGGACCTCCAGGTTTACTGCATCGACGTGTTCTTTTGACGCTCTTCTCGGTTTCTGCTTCTTCGGGGGGAATAGTGGGTCCACGTTGAGTTTGTGGACAATGAACTCGGGATCTACACCGGGCACTTCATACGGGTTCCATGCGAAAACATCTACGTTCTACAAAAGGAACAACAACATCTCCACCCTTTTCCGGTCATTCATGTTTGTGCCTATCTGGAAATATCTGTCAGCATTTGGAAGAATTCTTACTTTCAACACCTCCTCGGCAACGTCCGCCCATGGCGTGGAAGGTGGACGGAACAGCCTCCATGGTGTGAATCCACGGTCTCCCCAGGATTGCGGTATACGGTGCGAATGATCGGACTACTATGAATGTAACTATAACTCCCTTGCCTTCCATGTCCACTGGGAGAGAGATTTGCCCCTCGGGAATTACAACTCTCCCGTCAAACGAGACCAACGGCGTGTCATACTTCGCCAAATCCTGGGTCTTTAACCCGAGCCCTTCAAAGAGGTCCGGGTACATGACGTCAACCCCGCTCCCTTGATCAATCATCACCCTCTTCACCAAGAATCCGCCTATCCGGGCTGTCACCACCAAAGCATCGTCGTGAGGTTGGACCGTTCCTTCCAAATTGTCTTCTCTGAACAAGATGGCTAGCCGTCCAACTTTCTTTTTCTTCTTGGATGACCCGCGCAAGCCACTGTCAATACCCTTTTTGCCGCTGCTGTTCTTCTTGGTGCGGCATGGATGACTTCGATTACCCCCAGGGGTGGTGGAAGGGGGTTCCTTTTCTGTTGGGCGCCCTACTCGGCTTCTCGGTCAATGGAATCTGCTACAAACTCTTTCAGGTACCCTGCCTTCACTAGCTGTCCGAGATGATCTTTTAATACCCGACACTGCTCGGTGGTGTGCCCCTTGTCTCTATGATAGGTGCAGTATAGGTTTTGGTTCCTCCGAGATGGGTCGCCCCCCATTTTGTTTGGCCACCTGAAGAATGGCTCGTTCTTGATCCGTTCCAAGATTCTGTGCACGGGCTCTTTAAACGCCACATTAACCCCTTCGATTTGCATCTCTGGTTCATGCATTCTGAAGTCTCTTTTCGGTTTCGTCGGCAAAATGCTTTGCCGAGATCTCCCCACTAAAGGAGCTTTCCCCCTGCTCTGCAGCCGGTCATCCTCCAGGCGTTTGTACTCCTCTATGCGTCTCATCAGTTGCCTCATATCTTCGGGGGGTCTTCTCGTCAGCGACTCCCGTAATTCAGAATCTTCGGGGAGCCCCATCCTGAAGGTGCTTGCTGCAATTTTCTTGTTTCCTCCACCAATCTCGTTGTAGAGTTCCCAGTATCGGCTGGCATAACTCCGAAGGGTTTCCCCGACCTTCATTTTCATGGAAAGCAGTGCGTCAACTGGCTGTTGCACTCGACTGCAGGTCACGAACCTACTGCTGAACTCTTGAATCAGCTCGGCGAAGCTGTGTATAGAACCTTTCCGTAACCCATTGAACCATCTCAGTGCAGTGGAACCGAGACTAGAGGGGAATACCTTACACATCAATGCATCATTGTGTGCATGCAAAGACATCATGTGGATGTAATGGCTAACATGCTCCACGGGGTCTGTCCTCCCCTCATACGAATTGAATGGCGGTCGCATGAATCTGCTCGGCATTGGGGCCCGTTCAATTTCATCGGAGAATGGAGACCAGGCCGCCATCCGCAAGGCTCGGCTCATGGCGTCCATGGCGGCATTATGGTGCAGTCGTTCCTCCGGCGATTCTGATCCTTGGTCATCGTAACCATGCGACCGTGAGCGGTTCCGCCGATGACGTTGTTCCCGTGGTTGCCGGTATGACTCTTGGGAGCGTGATCGGTCTCGGGATCGTTGCGTACCAGATCGGCTGGAGCCCTCGCCCTGATTTCTCCTTTGCTGGGGGTTGCGATTCCTTTCATGTCGCCGACCCCTTGCTTCCAGCTCTAAATCCATTACCAGTCTGCGTAACCGCTCCAGCTCTCGGTCTCTATCATCATACTGTCGATGCGCCGAGACGCCTGAAACCGTCCGGTGTGTCTGGGCCGATCCTTCTCCCAATCCGGACCTTTCCTCCCCTCTTGGGTGCTCCCTATCTTCCCGCCGTTTCTGCCTTCTCTCCCTCCACGTTGATCCCCGAGAAGATCCTACGAAGCCGCTCAGTGCACGCTCTCCTAAACGCTCCTCAGACATTCCCCTCATTTGAGTCTCAGTCGAACCACAGCTTCGTAGGAGAGCCCCACGGTGGGCGCCAATTGTAGGAACCAAGTATAAGGCTTCTGGGCCTTGAATCACTTGGGCTCACAATTTATTTGTAGTGGGCTTGAGGATTTCCTACTATGGGTCGTTCTCGGCAGAGAGACTCAAAGTAACACTCAGTTGATACTCACTCACTTGGCCCTTTTCTCTCAATTTTTCTGAACTCCTTCTTCTCCCAACTTTCTTCTATTTATAGCCAAGGTTAGTGGGGAGATTATGATTACAGTCACCGTTAGTGCTACTGAAGGTCTAATATAATCTGGTTAAAGTGGATGTTTAGGTGAGAGGGCGGTGCAGCATTTATGATCTTGGAACTTGGTTCCATCTTGACCGATTATGTTCGCCAACTCAGTTTCCCGTGCATATCATGATTTCCCCGGACGTGACTCATACGCTTGCCCGGGAAAGCTTAACCGATCACCTCTTGGAACTCAATACCCAAAACTTGTTTTTACACTAAGGCAGTTTCAAGAAGGGCATAAGGTAACTGGACCTTTCTGCTGGGCCTGCGCCCAAAGCCGGTATGGGCTTGGGCCCGGGGCCTATATGGGCCTGGGCCCAAGGCCAGTATGGGCTTTGGGATCTTGGTGCCATACAAAAACAATGGCAATGAAACTAGGTTTCATCGTTTGATCCTTACCTTTAACAACATCAAAGAGATTATGATCATCTCAAGAAACCTTCACTGGATAGTAAGTCGAAGAGGTGCTAAAGGAGAATGACAGAAAGAACGCAAGAAGAAGCAATCTGGTTTTTTTAGAAAAACTGAAGAAGCAATCGGCAAGAAACTCAGAGAAGGATAGAGAGAACGACGTGAAAGGAACAATCTAAATTTTATTTTAGGTTTATATATTTAACCTACTCTACCAGTAACCTGTAACCCATTAAAATAAAATTAACTGTCAGGATTAAAACCCCACCAAATTTATTGTCATGATTTGTGTGGGTACCGTACCCCTTAAAAAAATAGAGGTACCGTAGAATGACCCGATCTCTTACTCCCATATAAATCAGGTTAGGGCTCCTTATCTTCCACGTTAAAACCAAAATTTTCTCTAGGCTTTGTGTTTTTTGAGTTTTCTTCAAAGGGTTCTCTATTTTTATCTTCCTCTGTTTTCTCTGTTTTCCTCTGAAATTCTTCAATCATGGCACCCCCTAACGACCCTGTTGCTTCAAAATTAAGTGTCCTCCAAGGGGAGAGATTGGAAAAGTATTTTGATTTGTCAAATGGGAAGTTTAGTGTCCAAGGTGTGCCTTTGCTCACTGAAGTTCCAACCAATGTCTCTTTTAGTCCCTTTACTTCAATCTGCCAATACTCCGATGCTCCAGTTCCCTTGCTCCAGCGTGTCCTTAAGCTTGATCATAGGGGTGGGTTTCTTGGATTCAATAAGGATGAGCCATCTGATAGGTTGATGAACTCCTTGGGTAGGCTTAGTGGTAGAGATTTTCTAAGCATCTTTAGGTTCAAAACATGGTGGTCTACCATGTGGGTGGGAAATTCTGGGTCAAATTTACAAATGGAGACCCAATGGGTGCTCTTAGATGTCCCTGAAATAAGGTCTTTTGTCATTGTTATACCTATAATTGAAGGCTCTTTTAGGTCTGCTCTCCATCCTGGGTCTGATGGACATGTCATGATTTGTGCTGAGAGTGGTTCTAGCCAAGTGAAAGCATCTAATTTTGATGCAATTGCTTATGTGCATGTGTGTGATAATCCCTACAACTTGATGAAAGAGGCCTACAGTGCTATTAGGATCCATCTCAATACATTTAGGCTCTTAGAAGAGAAAACAGTCCCTAATCTTGTTGACAAATTTGGTTGGTGCACTTGGGATGCCTTCTACTTAACCGTTGAACCTCTTGGTGTTTGGCATGGAGTGAATGATTTTGCCGAGGGTGGTGTCTCACCGCGGTTTGTCATCATTGATGATGGCTGGCAAAGCATCAATATGGATGGTGAGAACCCGAATGAGGATACCAAAAATCTTGTTCTTGGCGGGACTCAAATGACTGCCAGGCTTCACCGGCTTGATGAATGTGAAAAGTTTAGAAAATACAAAGGTGGTTCCTTGTTGGGTCCTGATGCTCCTTCATTTGATCCAAAGAGGCCAAAGATGCTGATCTCAAAGGCAATAGAGCTAGAGCATGCGGAGAAATATCGTGACAAGGCGGCTCAATCTGGAGTCACTGATTTGTCTGAATTTGAAAGGAAAATTGTCAAGTTTAAAGAAGAGTTGAATGAGATGTTTGGTGCAGAAGAAAGCAGTGTTTCGAGCCCAGGTTGTGGGAGCTGTTCTTGCAAGGCTGAAAACTATGGAATGAAGGCTTTCACAAGGGACTTGAGAACAAAGTTCAAAGGTTTGGATGATATTTATGTGTGGCATGCTCTTTGTGGTGCTTGGGGTGGTGTTAGGCCAGGTTCAACGCATCTCAGTACAAAGGTTATTCCCTGCAAACTCTCTCCTGGGCTTGATGGGACCATGGAGGATCTTGCTGTGGTGAAAATCATTGAAGGCGGGATTGGGCTTGTTCATCCTGATCAAGCTGTGGATTTCTATGACTCGATGCATTCCTATCTTGCCGAAGTTGGAATAACAGGAGTGAAAGTTGATGTCATTCATGTAGGTCTTCTACACAACCCCAGTTTTCTATTTTCTATTAGTTGACCTTTTATGTGTTTGAATAGTCCATCAATTAATTTTCAATACAGACTCTTGAGTATGTTTCTGAAGAATATGGAGGTCGGGTGGAGCTTGCAAAGGCTTATTTTAAGGGACTGACAAGTTCTCTTGCCAAAAACTTTAAAGGAAATGGACTAATCTCTAGCATGCAACAATGCAATGACTTCTTTCTCGGGACAAATCAAATTTCAATGGGAAGAGTTGATAAGAAAGTCCAACCAAACGCTCTTTTTCACTCTACAACTAGTTTCTAAACCATATAAAAATCTTAATATGATATGGAGGTTGATTTTGCTATTTTTTTATGTTACAGGTGATGATTTCTGGTTCCAAGATCCAAATGGGGATCCAATGGGAGTCTATTGGCTACAAGGGGTGCATATGATTCATTGTGCCTATAACAGCATGTGGATGTCCCAGTTCATACAACCCGATTGGGATATGTTCCAGTCAGACCATTTGTGTGCCAAATTCCATGCAGGATCAAGGGCCATTTGTGGTGGTCCTGTCTATGTGAGTGATTCAGTAGGCGGCCACGACTTTGATCTAATCAAGAAGCTTGTGTATCCTGATGGTACCATTC
The DNA here is from genome assembly GCF_001633185.2 of Quercus lobata. Taxonomy (NCBI): domain Eukaryota; kingdom Viridiplantae; phylum Streptophyta; class Magnoliopsida; order Fagales; family Fagaceae; genus Quercus; species Quercus lobata. The sequence continues at coordinate 19,103,448 of NC_044915.1, read as the reverse complement.
CCAAGTGTCAACATTTTGCTCTCCCAACTAGAGACTGCCTCTTCAAGAACCCTCTATTTGATCAGAAAACCATTCTCAAAATTTGGAACTTCAACAAGGTATCAATTTCTCTTTGAGATGTACTCTTTGATCAATCTATACTTGTACAGAAAATTTCATCTTTAATCAATAATAAGAATATTTTTGGATATGTTAGTTGAGAGGTCAGTTTCATTTTTCCTGTGCTTGGATAATGTTGAACTAATAGTCTAGTCACTGACACATAAAGTTTCATCTTAACTGTTTTTGACAACCACTAAAATCTCATTGTGATATTTTTCAAATATAACTTGGAATAACATCGCTATCACATAGATTCATTATTATAATCACTTTTATTATACATCAATCACAATAAACTGAATTAAACTGAATTGTGAAAAAAAAGTTAAGTGTCTTTACATTTATTGATTCATATTTATCATTTTTTTTTTCAAAGGCAAACATACTTAACGTGTTATGTTATACAGTTTGGAGGAGTAATTGGAGCATTCAACTGCCAAGGGGCTGGTTGGGACCCCAAGGAGCAAAGGATAAAGGGCCACTCTCAGTGCTACAAGCCAATGTCTGGTACAGTGCATGTCTTTGGCATCGAATGGGACCAGAAGATAGAAGCTGCTCAAATGGGTAAGTCTGAAGAGTACATAGTCTACCTCAATCAGACTGAAGAATTGGTCTTAATGACCCCCAAATCTGAAGCAATTCAAGTCACTATTCAACCATCTTCATTTGAGCTATTCAGCTTTGTGCCAATTGAGAAGGTCGACCCTACCATCAAATTTGCTCCAATTGGGCAAACAAACATGTTTAACAGTGGTGGTACCATTCAAGAATTAGAATACATCAAATCTGGAGCTGAGAAGAGGGTTAAAATCAAAGTTAAGGGTGATGGTGATTTCTTGGCATACTCAAGTGTGTCTCCAAAGAAATCCTACTTGAATGGGGCTGAGGTAGAGTTCGAGTGGTTGGTGGACAGTGGAAAACTGAGCTTGAATCTTCCTTGGGTTGAAGAGACTGGTGGCACATCTGATGTTGCTTTTGTCTTTTGAAGCTAATCTTAATTTATTTGTTTTAGGGTGTAATTTATCAGGGTGAGTGCCGTGGCTGGAATTTTTTTTTTTTTTTTTTTTGAGAATGAGATTTGATTGGTGTAATTAAGTTTCTCTTATTTGTTTGGTATTAATATTATATTAAGAAGGATATGATATTGTTAGTTTTATTAACACTGACTCGGCTAAGAGCAATTGGTACAAGGAAAAAAAAGGAAAGAGTTTCTTTTTGAGTTTTTACAAAGTATTTGGTAGTTTCTTAAACAGCTTTCATGTAATCATGTGGCATGAGCTCAACAAATGTCTTGAACTACTAATTAACCTTCCATTGAACTGAGATGTGCACTGATTTCTTCTCACTGTCTGTCTCAATTTCAGAGTATTCTTGAAGTTTTATATAATTAAGCTCTATTTAGATGAACTTTTTATATATAAAAATAAAATAAAATAATTATATATAAAATAAAAAAAGGAAGTTAGGCGGCAAGCACTTAGAACTATTTTGTATAAAGTGCTATTAAGTATTTTTATTTTATTTCATAAATATTTGTTTTCATAATTGAATTCAAAAAAATTAATTAATGGCTAATAATAAAATATAATAATTTTTTTTATTTAAGCTACTTATTTGTCTTTTAACAAGTTTAGAGATACAAAATTTTACATTTTTTTTTCATAATTAATAGTAATTAATAAAGGTGTGATGGTATAATTAGTTTTAATAAAAAAAATATTCATAATAAATTATATGAAAGTGATATATTATCATATTCAAAATTAAAAGTAAAAAAAAGTATTTCCCGGAGGCCGACAGTAAAAGTGTTTGTCTTTGCAAGGTGCTGAAGGACTGCCAAATGTGGACACGCGCACGAATGTAGAGAGGTTAGGAACTTTGTAGGGCGGTTTATATAATATATCACCGCTTTTTGAGGAAAAGTAATAGGTATTACACGGGGAAGCTTCATGCGGCAAAATGATGCCACTTTTATTAGAGCTAGAGCCTTGAGCCTAGAAGCTCCCCCCGCCAACCACTGCCACTGTTTGCATTTGCAATGCTTTGGTGGCATTTATTTATTTACAAATGCAAGTGACAGAAACACGTACACAAATTTTGAGGGAATATACTGATGGTTGTTAAAACTTACCTGCCAAAGTTTAATTTGTTCTTTTAAAGTTTCAAAATGTATGGGAGGATTCTTGGGTTCCAGTCTCCAGATAAATCGCCACAGTTAATTAAGTCATTTGGAAAATTCCAATTAGGAATGGAGGTGCGGAAATTAAGGATCGCTGGTTCTGGGCAAAAACTCCAAATCACTCAGTTAAAAATCTCTCTCTTCATCTAAACATGCATTAATGCATATATATATATATATATATATAGCTCTTAATTTCATGAAAGACACAAAATGATGCTATATATGGATCATTCTCCAAATTAACTGAAGGCAAAATCTCTAGCTAGCTAGGTTCACTCCAAGTTTTAATCCGGTGTGCCCATTATGGATCTTCATTATTTATTTGGTCAAAGCCTTATAGCTAGTTCAATAATGACTGGGGTTTTAAGCCAAACAAATTATCACTAAAGTCAGCTAGTTAGTTAGTTGATTTGGTGACTTCTCCCTTAAATCATAGTTTTGTAGACTGGAAAGATAGAGATGAATTTCTCATTTTTGTATCTGTGGTAGTTGATCATGTATTGTATGGAAAGTAAGGAATTCTGTGGTATATGATCATGTGTACTGTTGTATGGAAAGTAAGGAATTCAGTCCTAACATCAAACACTCTCAGATTGGCATCCCATATTCCCCATATCCAGTTCAGCTAATACCCTTAAGAAGCAAATAGAGCAGCTCATTTTTTGGCTACTTGCTCTAAATGTAATAAATTTGGAGGTTGTTTTGCCCTGGGTGCTGCTCTTGCTGAGTTTTTTGATATTATACCCCAACAGCATACCCACCCTTATTGATGTATTCCTTCTTTCTTTTCTTCTATAAATCTTTTTAGCTGTCTAATCACCCCAAAAAAAAAAAAAAAAAATTATTGTTCATAACGATCTTCCCAATTAAAATTAGCAAAATGACTAATAGTGCTTATCTTTTAAATTTTAGATATCCAAGATGCTAACTTGAAATTTCAGAAACAAAAAGACTTAGTAGGTAAGTTTTTTAGGGACTAATTACAAATAAAAAATAGACCTCTTGCGGTCTCACTTACTAGTCTAAGTATAATTTAATATTATTAAAAATGGTTATTTTTCGATCTTTAATTAACATTTTTAATGATTTTCAAAAAAAAATTAACATTTTTAATGAGAAAATATTTTTTAATTGGACCTTTTGACTTCACCAATTGTCTCAACTTCTGCACCAAAAAAGACCAACCGGTTAATTTCTTTGTTTCACTCTAGAATGAAGACATTAAAAAAATATGCATCTCTTTACAAGTTAATCAATCTTATGTACACTTAAGCCCAATGATATTTTTGTATGTTTAATTAGAGATGAAATTATGGGAAAAAAAAAAAACAAAACAAAACAAAAAACAAAAAACAAAAAACAAAAAACAAAAACAAAACAAAAATAAAAACGGATGGAGTACGGATGTGTTTTTTCCCAAATCCACCGAAATGAATCCCCCAAAATATGGTGAAAACGAGTGAGACAAAAAGTCTTACGTTTTGGACAGCTTTGTCCCGTGCAATGAGTGCTTTTTCTTTTGGTTTTGTGTTTCACTATTTCTTTAATTTTTTTTTTTTTTTATTATTTATTAACTTCTCAATAGTTCTCGTTCGGGTTATCTTTGTATTCATCTTCTTTTTTTCTTCTTTTTTCTTTTTTTTGGGTATTTTTTCCCTCCCTTTTTTTTCCCTCATGTTTTTTTGCGTTCTTGTATTTTTTTTTTTTTTAAATGAAGTGCCCATTCATACAAAATTTTTTAATAAAAAATAATGTGTTATATATATATATATATATATCGTAAACACTCGATTTTGCACCCATGATTTAATCAAGGGGAATGACTTGAACGGTCATTCATGCACCCGAAAAATCATGATTGCATTATGAAAGTTCAATTAGTATATAAAACACTATGAACATTTAAACCCTCAAATTACAAATTACCAATTCAAGCTTAATGTCAAACAATTAATATGCGGAATATAAACATAAGCTTAAAACAAAATTGATAAACAATCTAAATCAAATAAAATCACATTCACAACAAAAATTAAATGGAAAAAATTAAGGGAAGAAAGATGCAAACACAAGGACAACACTCGATGTGTTATCGAAGAAGAAACCGAAGCCCTCGGTGTAAAACCTCTCCGCCGTCCTCCAAGCAGTAAACAATCCACTAAAGAATGTAGTTGGGATACATGAACAGCAGAAAACCCTCCAAGCCTAATCTACCCAATGTACCTAAGCCCTCCAAGCTCCTACTTTAACAAAGTTACGCCGAACCTATTTCTTCTTTAACTTGTCGGATTCCGCTACTTGACCATAGCATCTACCAATATGAAATTGGTCCCTTCTTAACTGCTTCCCAAACACCAAATGGCTTTCTCACAGATATGGGTATGGTGAGAAAAGGTTTTGATAATGTACATCTCAAGGATTTAACAATGGAGAGGAAGAGAGTAGAGGAATTTGAAAAGTCTCTATGTGAAGATTGTGAACGAATCAATCTTGTTTTTCTCTAGGGTTTCTCTCTCAAAATTCTCTCTGGAAGCTCTCTGAATATCGTGGGTATAAGGGTATATATATAGTAGGGTCAGAAGGAATGTGAAAAGTCAGTTTTTCCCAAACAGGGTGTTCTGGAGACTTGGCCTCGCGACTGTGTTAAGCCGCGAGCTAACGGCCTGGCCAGCCTAGGACTTTTGTCCTGTAGTGCAACAGCTGGCGTGACTCTTCAGCTTCTGGCATGCTTGACACGTGTGCAACTTCTGGCGGCTTGCAAGCCACGAGCCACCCGCAAGATCCAGTCGCGAGTCCCTACTTCTTTGCACAATCTTGAGCATTTCTTCACACTCTCTCACACACTACCCTTACATGATTCCCACCTAAATACAAGGTTACTAATTGCTAAAATACAAGCAAATTTGGCACAGAATAAAGCCAACAAGATGGTTGATAAAATTCAACCTTACAATCTCCCCTTTTGGCAATTCCTTGACAAAACCCTAAAACAAAATCTAGACTTAACATGTGAGTTGGGAACAGTTGAACAAAACTCACTCACACCTAACTCTAAAATCTGATAAGCTCTTGAATCATATGAACAAGAATCTCCTGAAACATAACAACACGGTATCATCATTGTATGCAGAAAAACTTGTAATAGCATATGAGACAAGCACAATGCGATCAAGCAAAATGGAATGAGAAATAAACCATGGCTTGACCAAACAGGCAATCACTATAAAATAGTGACCACAATGCTCATTCACACTTGGAATGAACATCCGGACATACAAATGTGGATAATCTGAATTTTATCAAGATTTATTTTAGGGTATTTATCTACAAGTTGATTATTCCTAAAAAAGTCCAAATTATCCAGAAAATGGATAAAAATCATAGACTACAGATGAAAACAAATCTAGGTGCGGGGACCGGATCAAAAAACCCTAGAAGGAGAGTCCAAAATGCACCTGAACACGGAAGAACGTTCGGTGTCCAAGAGCCCATTCGACACTTTTAGAGTGCCGAACGGCACTTTAAAAGGGCCGAATTTCCCCCTTTTGGGCTTTGGCCCAACGCCCTTCAGGTGACGATAAGGCACACTCTTCTCAGTCTTTTCACAAAAGGATAAGTCTTGATTCTCGTTCTACACATCGGAGCTATTTTCTAGAGCCTTCTGGCCTCTATAAATACAGGCTGGGTCTCATAATTCGGCATTTTTGGAGTGTTGAACGGCACTTTAAAAGGGCCAAATTTCCCCCTTTTGGGCTTTGGCCCAACGCCCTTCGGGTGACGCTCTGAGAGGCATACGTTTTGAGGCTCTCAAATTGCTGATATTTGCTGATCCTCTCTAAGATTTGCTGCTAAAATTAGGGTTTTTAGGTTTCAAAGATAACCAAAGAAATTTCTTTGAACCCTAAAACATCCTCTCAAGAACAAGGAGTGCTCATGCAAGAGGTTGTTTTCAATTGCCTTTTCTTTTTATGCTTCTTGTTTATGATGATGAATGTTTTTCTTTATCCATGAATTATTATTTATTTTTTGTTAAAGCATGATCTTGATTTTTATACAATTGTTATGATCTTTTTCTTCATTCCAATAATCTGCATGTGAATAATACTGTTTCTTGATAATCAAAAACAGATCTACATCTTTCTTAGATGTAGATCTAAATTTTTCTCAATAATCAAAAACAGATCTGAGACTTTCTTAGATGTAAATCTGAATTTTTCTTTAAACAAAAACAGATCTGCGTCTTTCTTAGATGTAGATCTGAATTTTTTTTAATCCAAAAATAGATCTGCATCTTCATTAAATGCAGATCTGAATTTTTCTTAAATAAAAAAACTGATTTGTATCTTTCTTAGATACAGATCTGATTTTTCTTTAACATATGTAGATTTTTGAAAGAAAGAAAAAGATTAGACATGATTGTGTTTGTGTTTGTGTTTGTTTTATTTAATTCATGTTGCATAAATTTAAATTATGAGTGAAACTTTCTTCTTAAAAAAAAATTTTTCATTCTTTTAAAACATATAAAAAATAGATCTTATTTTTCTGTTATCAAAACCATTTTTTAGTTCTTAAAAAAACAGATCTAATATTTTTCAAATCAAAAGACTTTATTTCATGTGATAAACACATATCTGAATTTTCTATCTCCAAAAACTACCTTTTTCTACATCTTACAAAACAGATCTGGTATTTTGACAAATAAAAATCAATTTTTTTTACCAATCAAAACAGATCTGAATTTTCTAAACAAAAGAAGAGACTTTATTCATAATTAAATTTATGTGATTTAATCTTTACTTAACATGTTCAACATATCATTCATGACATGCATAAAAAGGTACACTGGTCACAAGAGTCTAGAAGACCAAACTTTGTCTGGGCAGAATGGGTGTCTAACACCTTTCCATTCCATAACCTAGCCTTCGAATTTAGGTCTTTGGTTAAGTAAATCTAAGCCTTGTCCTTACTTTTTATTTTTGGTGGAATGTAACTAGGACAAAAAGACATGTAATTATTTGGTAGTTTGTAACTAGGACCCAAAGCCATGTAATTTTTCAATTTTCCAAATATGTAATTTTTTATTCAATCAATGAAGAAAATAATCTAGTCATGTATTTAGTTTTTCTTATTTTTTTGTATAAAAAGATAAGTGGCGACTCCATAAAAAATGAGTGCCCTAAAAAGCACTCCAAAAATCTCTTATTTGAGAGGCAATTTTCAAGGTCTCTCACATATATATAGACACACACAAACATATATCTAACTAATAGAAGCATGAAAATAAATTTATACAATCTACATTTTCTATCTTCTCATTTTTCTTTTCAACCAAACAAAAAGTTTTCCATCTCTTCACCTTTTGACCCTCCCAACCAAATACCATGAGAAAAAACTAAAATCTCTTCTTTCCTCCCACTTTTCTATTGTCTTCCTATTTTCTATTCTTCTACTTTTCCATCCCCAAGAATTGCAGACTGTTACATTGTATGGAATACACATGGTACTCATAAAAACATGCCACAAAATGGCAGAGAATTATTATGCTTGGATCAAAAACCATGGTGAAGAAAACATAACAAAATATCAACCTCGATTAAAGTATAAAAATAAAGTGAATCCGTTTGGTTGGGAGGGTGGAAAAATGGAATAACAGAAAATGGAGAGGAAGTGGAAAAGTGAGTGGATAAAATATATATACATATATATATATATATATATATATATATAGTTTGCCTCCGTATGTTCGGTTGAGGGAGTGGAAAAGTTGAGAGATGAAAAAAAAATTTATTTGTTGAGTAGAAGTGGAAGGATAGAAAGTGTAGTTTGTATAAATTTACTCTCATGCCCCTAGTACATAAAAAACAACTTTTTTAATAGTTTATAAAATAAAAAATAAAAAATTAATTAATTACTACAAACTTACAAACTAACACAACTAATAAATATCTAGTAAAAAAACTAAAAATAAAATAAAAAAGTTACGTTCGATATGAAAAATGAAAAAGAACGAAAGAAAAAGATCCAACAAACGTAACATTAAATAAATGAAGGGTAGATAGGTAATTTCACATCAAACTCACTCCCTTCCCACTTTTCTCTTTAGTTTTCCTCTTAAAAGGTGGGCCTCAAGAGAAACTCCCTCACCTCATTTTCTGTCCCCCTCCTATCACTTCACCCTAATCAAACAAATCCTAAAAAATGAAATAATTTTTTTTAATGAAAGTTAGTGGGGGAGCAAAAGGGTTGTTGAATGGGGTTGCTTAGAAGCTAATCCTGAATTTTTTTTTTTTTTTAATTTTTATGTTTTTAAAACATGGGAGTTTGAACCTTAAATTATAAAAATAAGTTAAAAGAAATTGGTATAAAGTAACTGGATCATTTTCAAAGTAGTTCAATTGCTTTCTAAAAGTCCCACTAGAATAAATAAAAGATGGTAGCCAACCCGGCCTTCATTCTTCCACGCAAATGTTAAATAGGATTGACATATCTACTCTTTTTTCCAGTCTCTTTTTGTCATTCGACCAATCTCCTGATTCTCCTCCTCCTCCCCCTCTGGCCCTTTCCAAAAGATTAAAACAAAAATAATATTTTAAAAAAGATCTCATAAAACTTATCATAAAAATATGTGAAAATGAAGAATTAGGCCAGATCTCTAACATTTTTTTTTTTTTTTGGTAGAAAAGATCTCTAACATTCAACCTTTGGAAAATATAGTCAGCACACATTCATGTATTTTCTTGCCATTTGTCTGTGTCTTACAAGGCATAAGTGGCGCCACCTGTTTCCCCAGGGGAAATATATAGAAACAGCTGTGAATGATGCTTGATGAGATGATCTCACGTCGAGAAAGAGCTAAGATGAGCTATTATGAAAGTTGATGACTTCAAACTCAAAGTCTTTAATTCTGAAAATGTCTAATAAAAATGACCAAAATTAGAAGTAACAATCATCAATCAACAATCTATCACAATCAAACAATCACAAAACCAAATGTAATATATCCACTTGGGTTTCGTCAGAAAAAGACATGGATTTTCATACTGTAAAAGGATTTTAAAATCTAAATGGACCCAGTGAATCGATGTGATTAATTTTCAACCCTTCAAAACAAACAAAAAGTTGTGGCTTACCCAAAAAGTAATGAGTTAAATCAACATTTGAAACAAAAGAAAGTGAGGTCAATTGCTTGTTAAGACGCGTTTAAGCAATAACCATATTTCTATAGCATTATCCATTTTCTCTTCTTGTCGGTCCAATGAAAGAACATTCACTTCACTCCCACCGACCAAGTCAAAAATGCAAAAGATAATTTTATTTATTTAACGTGAGCCATGTTTTAGACCACCAACTGTAATGGTAAACTAAACTAAACTAACTTAACTACCCCAATTAAAGACTTTAAACATGAATGTCCTTGCACTTTTGACTCTATTACTATCTTTGAGATGCATCTAAGTCAAGTCATTCATATATGACATGATACGTGTAGCATACATAGATTAAACATATGTAGGCATTTCATCATACATGGATGAACGTAAGCATGCATGCTTTCGTAGGGTAGGGCCCCTTGCCATTACTCTTTCTTGTTGTCGCAAGGACAAGGCAAAAAAAGGAAAAAAAAAACACTTGCGATCCATTATTTCATTAGTCATTAGGGCACCTAAACAGGCCCAACCACGCCTTCACAAATTTTTCCACTCTATTTGCTTTAGAAAAGGCCTTGTGGCCCATCAAGCCTTTATGTTTGCTAATTTCATGGTTTTTTTTTTTTTTTTGTTAATGAAAATAATGTCATGGTTACTTGATTGTGCATGGGTGTGAGGGTTTGCTTAACCCAACCATACCTTGTCATGTTGAGAAGTTACTAACCCACTACATGTAAAACTCAACCTAACCAAACCCACATGAGTTGGATTAAGGATAGAGTTTGGATCGGTGGATTGTACATACATTTTTTATGATTTATAAAATAAAATAAAATAAAAAATTAGACTTTTATAAGTTATTTAAATATTTTTAATAAATTATTAAAATTTATATAATATACTTAAATTATATTCCACATTTATTAAAACTAATTCTCAAAATACCAAAATTCATCAAACTAAAAAAAAATTAAAGTAAAGGTAATAAAATAAACTTATATGTATGGTGGATTGGGTTAGATCAAATGAATTGAAAAAACTATCGACCCAAAGTCAATCTGACCCAAGGTTCAAAATAAAATTCCAACCCAAGATACCAATCCACGAAAACCAATCCGAGATCTCAAGTTGGGTTGGGCTGAGTCATTTTCATCGGGTTTGCGGGTTTGATGCACACTCCTAATAGTGATTGTTTGAAAGTATTCAATTCACAAACCTTTTTTTTCACATTTTTTAGTTGTTTGGTACGATGAAAAATTCAAGTTGACAAAAACCTTTTCTTCTTTTATATTCAACTAAAAACATTTATATTTTATGTGGTCAATAAAAAAACAAACAAAACAATTTGAAAAAAAAAATATTCTTTTTAAAAGCGTAAATTATTTTATGGACTATCACATTGTCAACAAATCACCACAAATAAACTCTAGGCCACCCAAAAAAAGACTCTTCTAATGGTAACTTCTCTGTTAGGCATAGTTGTTTGTTGTATAATAAGAAGGGTACTGGTTTGTATGTTGTGTAATAAGAGGGTGCTAGTGCTGGCAAAGGGTGCTGTGATGCAGTGCAGGATGCTGCAGGGTGCTGTGATGCAGTGCAGGCTGTGATGCAGTGCAAGGTACTGTGATGTGCTGTGCAGGCTGTGATGCAGAGCTATGATGCAACAGATGCAGCAGTGACTAGTCTGGCTGTGATAGGTGCTAGTTGTATACGTGACTAAGTGTCCATATGTGAGGTACATTAGAGTTGGTTAGTAACTGTGTCAATCAGTTAGAGTTAGTTAGGGACTGATGGTCATTAACAGTTGTTGTGGGGTTGTATAAAAGACCAATGAGTTGTATAGTGGGTAATCAAGCAAAGTGTATTCTTTCAATGCAACCTTTCCTTTTCTTTTTCTCTGTTATCTTCTCTCTCTCTCTCTATTTTGGAGGCCTAGCTGACCTCGAATCCAGCTACACCATAAATCCACCAATCCAATCCTAACAATTGGTATCAAAGCATTGTTCCTGCCATGATTGAAACAAGAGTTGTTGCCATGAATACAGTGAATGAAGCTAATGCTTCTTTCCGTACTACTTCTGATCACCATAACAAGGACATCCAAGAAATACAAAAGATTCAAGGCATTCATACCAGAACCTTGAATGAGATGAATCAGAACATCAATGTGATTTTACAGAAGTTGAATTCCATAAATGCGAATCAGAATTCACCTCAGAGAACTGTGCTATCAAATTCAATTCCAAGTTCTTCAACCTTGTCACTTGCCAAGTCTGTAAAGCTGGATTTTCCACGATTCTCAGGTGTTGATCCAGCTAATTAGGTTTACAAGGCTAACCAGTATTTTGGGTTTTACCAAACCCCAATTACAGAAAAGCTATTGATAGCTTCTTTCCACATGGATTTGGAGGCATTGATTTGGTTCCAAGAAGTAGAAGAAGCAAAGGTGTTTTCGGATTGGGAATCTTTTGTACTAGCTTTGCATGTGAGATTTGGAACTAGTGTCTACGATGATCCTATAGAGGTGTGTGAGAGTGCTTTTTCTTTAGCACACAGGCCTAAGGATCCTGGGCCAAATGATTATAGTTTGGTGGACTGGGCTTTGATTCACCGCAACTAAAGGGCTGTTTAAGAATCAAGTAGTGCACAGGGCATACTTCCTACAATACATATAAACTAGCAAATGAGGATATTTGTATTGAATCAACAATTAAAACAGCAAAAATAATGCAAAGCAAACAGTAAATATACAAGGTAATGGTTAGGGATCCTCAAATCAATAAGAAATACTTCATTGAATTTTCTTTATTATGATTACAGTGTGCTCACTAAGATGTGATACAAGGTTCAAGTAAGCTAAAAAATTACAGTTTTAGATGGCTATTCAAGCCTCTAAGACTTGCAAAGTTTGATTTTTTTTTAATCCGAGTATGTGCCATAATGGCTGTTTCTGGAATACCAGGAGATAATTTACTAATTTCTCTGAGTTTTCTTCTTGATAGAACTTTCTCAATGATTCTGTTGTAATTTTTCCCTTTGTGTCCTTCTTCGCAACCCTTCCCCCCTTTTTATATTGTTATTTTGGAATCCCGAGGAACTATTGATTCCCCTATTTTGCCCCCTGGGTACCAAAGCTTGTTTTGTGCCCATCACCCAGAAGGTTCAGTTTTCCCTGTTCTTCATTCTTTTTTTCCTTTTAGTGTCGTTTCTTCGAAAGTCCATGGCTGACTATCTATTTCGAAGTGCACTGATGTCTCGTTCTTCATAGTTCAGCTTTTGGCCGTCCTTCTTCTTTATCTTTTTTCTCAAATGGGCGGAATCCCACTCTGCCGGTTCGAAAGTCCTTTTGCTGCTACTCCCCTTTTTATAGCCCTTCATTCTGGTTCTCTGAGGTACCGTCCACTTGCGCTATGAGAAGTCACTCCAGGTTTTCTTCTTTTCTTGCTGGATCTCTGGTACCTGAGAAGGACGTATCCATCCTCTGTTTCTTGTATTCTTTTGGCTTTTCCTTTGAGCTGTCTTAATCCTTTCTTGACTGTGCTACACGTCTCGGAGATCCCGAGCCTTTGGCAGCCTCTGAGGATCTCGACTCAGCTTTCTTTTTACGCTGATAATTTTTCAATCTTTTGATCTGGGCTTCTTTTATTTTTCTTCTTTCTTTTCTCATAAGCTTCCGGGCTTCTTTTTTTTCTTTATGTCTTTGGGCTTCAAGCCTTTTGAGCTTACCATTTCTTTTCATTTTTCCATGGCCCCTTGTGCTTATTTTTTTAGGCTTGGGTGCTGTGATTTTTTGGACCTCAACATTTAGCCCCCCGAGCTCGTGGGTTGCCTGAAGCCCACGCGTGAGTAATTCAAGGTTTCTTAGATTTCGTAGGATTTCCTTTTAATTATCCCTGGGTTCCCTTCTTCCTTCTTCAGGATCCGGGCCTTTCCTGCTGCTTTTTGGATATCCTAGTCTTTTCTGCGTGTCGTGTTTCTTTATTTCGTAATTTCCCCTTTGTACGGGACGTGGTAGTTGAGTATTTGGAGTAAAACTTCCTTTACCCACCTTTTTCGTTCTCCGTAACTTCCATTAATAACTGCTAATTAATTTCTTCTTCAAAATTAAATATTTTGGCAACTAGCGCGTCTTTCTATACACTGTCTTCTCCAACTGCTCTTTGTGCCTTTATTGCGGACGCTTCACATTATCTCTTTGCTTCCCTGAGTCTTTCATTCTTAGGTCTCTTTTCTCTCTTTCAATCAGTCTGCTACTCCCGTTTCCCTTTTCCATTCTTCCAGTCCTCCTTACTTCTCATCATCCCCATTACTTTAATGGCTTCTTCTTCTCGAAAAAGAAGATAGCGTACTCCCAGCCCTTCTGAGGGTGAAGGCTCTTCTAGTTCTGCTCAGAGCGAGTTTCATGAGGTCACTGAACACCTGGCTTTTCCCTTATGGGACCCCTGGTACTCTCCCAATCTATCTTTCCCTCAAGTATCTTATGGTGAGGCCCCTCCGTCCCCTCATGCTTGGGTATTTTCTGGTCAGGCGGGTTTCGCTGGTTCTGTTCAGGTTCCAGACCCTAGAGAAATTTTTGATCTTCAGATCAGGTAGGGGCTTCAAGAGGCGGTGCCTATCTTCTTTGATTTCGTTCCTGGGAAAATCCAAGGTTGGCCCATTTGGGTGGATAAGGAACTATCTGATGAGGAGTTCATGGGTCGCCTGGAGCGCATTGGGATCCTGAAAGCGGTGGCAATTTCCAGGAATCTTGAGGGTTTCAGAGATGCTAAGGGTCTCAAGCATCTGGTACGCCATTGGTGCCCTTCTCTTCATACCTTTTTCTTTTTTGTTGGTGAGTTGACAATTACCCTAGAGGATGTGGTCAACAACTTCCTTCTCTTGGTGTTTGGGGATGAGAATCCTTTTGACATTAGTCTTTCTGAAGAGGATCTCGAGGTAGAAAACAAGTTATTTAGCCATTTTGGTGGTCGCACTGCTTCTCCTGGTGGTAAGCCGGCCAGGATGGGGAGATGGGTTATGACCCTTTCTCGTGAGAAAGATAAGGAAGTTAGGCGAGCTAGTTTCCTAGCGTTCTAGCTTAGTAAATTCCTGTTTAGTGAGTTCCTAGGGTACGGGGTTAAGTCTACTTTCTTTCAGTTAGCAATTAAGTTGGCTCGAGGCGCTCAGTACCCTTTAGCCCCCTTGTTCTTGGGCCATGTCTATTCCCAATTAGATCAGCTTCACGGAGATCAAGCCGAAGGTGACTCTTGTTATGTGATCACTTCATCTCTTCACTGTGCCATCCTCCAAATATTTATGTGGGATCGTTCTTCAACCATTTTGGCTAAGTGCAGGAACTTGAAGTTTGTGAAAGACAAATTCCAAGAATCCCCCGATATAGTTAAGGGTCTTTGTGATAATTCAACTGATACTTTTCCCATCATTTTTCACTGGATTAGTCTGAAAGGTGGCGGTCTCAACCTAGTTGAGTTGTTTGATCAGGCAGGAAATTTACACTGGAGATCTCCCCAAGAGTTTGGTCCTAGCTTTGCTTGCGATTCTATGTTGTCTTCTTTTCTAACTTCTACAGGAAATACTTTTGATTTGCGCCGCGGTGATGAGGGTAGTTTAGCCTACCTTACTTGTATTAGTCCCTCTTGGCTTCCTGTGCCTTCTTCGAGCAACCCAAGGTATACTTATTACTCGGCACAGCGAGTACTTCGATAATTCGGTTTCGATCAAGATGTTCCCCCAGTTTTTAAAGATATAGTACCGTCTCTTCCCTCTTTGGATCCCTTTTTGAGACTGCAGGCCTTCTCCTATTGGTCGCGGAGGAGCCCTCAGTTTGCAGTGCCCAATTCCCAGAGAGGAGTTTTTGCCTCCAATGGTTATACTGGCTATTGGAGAAAAGTACAAAAATCTTTTGTTGATTACGTCGGTTCTGGCACAATTAGGGAAACCCCTAATCCTAGTATTTCCTCTACTCCAACATCTAATAAATGCTTATCCCTGCCTACTGCTGGAATTGTTTCTACTGCTGTGAGTAGTAAGACAGGGTTCGTGGAATGGCATGCTTCCAGGGGAGGCTGGGTAACATATGCACAGGATTTTCCAGCAACTTGGTCGGGCTGTGGTCTTATTATTGGTACTTCTTCCGGGGTACCCATTAAGAAGGGTGCAATAGAGACAATAGGCGCTGCCACTCCCGCAGGTAAAGGCAAGGAGAAAGGGATTAGGCCGGAAAAATTGAAAGCAGTTGATGTTGAAGAAAGTACAGAGGGCACGAAGGCTGGTCGTGAGGCAAAAAAGAGAAAGACTAGGCAATCCCAGAAACAATTGGTGACTCCAGAGGAAAAGGAAGTCGGGCAACCTTTGGCTACAAGGACCCGGAAGAAGACTAAGGTAGAGTCTTCTTTTTCCCAAGTTCCTGTGACTTCTTCAGTCCATGGTCCTTTGGGATCCTCTGATTTTGTATCTCAGCCCCCCTTAGGACCCTCTGGGCGTACTCGTAGTAAACAAAAGACCATCAAAGAATCTATAGAGAGAGAGAAGGGCAAGACCTCTTTCCTTCTTCTCTCCTTTATATTTGTCACTATTGTTGCAGTCACTTGCTCCTTTTAGCTAATGAGTGGTTGTTTCCTTTGTAGTCCAAACGCAAATCGGACTTCAAGAAAGGTAGAAGTCAGTCGCTCGGTGATGATGTGGTATGGTCTTTCCTTATTCACACCTCTACGCTTGCTCTTATTCCTTTCTCTGGTACTGTGTGTTTGACACCCTGTTGTCTTCACTTATTATTGTTTGTCTTCCCCTTTTTTTTTAGGTGGAGGTATCTCCTCCCATGGCTGGTAGGGTTCTGGAGGAAGAGATGGTTACAGCCCTTTCTGTTGCGTTTCCTGGTATGGAGGAGGAGCCCCCTAATGGTGGCATGGCTGAGGAGACTGGGCAGCCAATGCAGGGTGTCCAAGCTGCCCAGGATCCTAAAGCTTCCTAACTTCCTGCATCCCAAAGTCCTTAGCTTGAGCAAACTCCCAGTCCTATCAGAATTGTGTTTCCTCAAATGGTGTTAAGTAAAGAAACTTTAGGAGGCACGCCTCTGTCTAAACAAACGGGTGAGCCATATTTTCCTTTATAACAGTGTTTAACTCTATTTCTCTTTTGTCCCTTTTTTCTCTCCTTCCCTTTTTTTGAGTTCCTTCTTTCCTTTCTTTCTTTAGGTCAAGCCAGTGTGAGATCTATTCCCAGTGTTGCATCTTCTTTGGAATTAAAAGATTCTGAAGGTGGGTGTAGATCATTCTTATTGTGTTTCCTTTTCTTTCTTTCTTTTTATATCTTTTCCCCGCCTTCTTCTTCTATGGCGAAGCCCCCTACATCTCTACCTTCATTTAGCCGTTTTACTACAGTTTCCTCACCCTTTCTTCAACTTGCTTTGTGTCCTTTCTCAGAATCTTCCAATAAGCCAGAGGAGCAAGAGGAGGAGGTTCCACCTTAGGAGGCCGATACTAGTTTGCTCTTTTTCCTTTTCTCTTTCTTTTTGCCGCTCCTTTTTTTTTTTAACTAAGTCTATTTTTCCCCTTTTTTGTGAGTGTTGATACAGGTGTTAGGGATTCTGAGTTTGTGGTTCCTGAGGGAGTTGTGGGATCCATTCAAGTTGTTGATCTTCAAACAAACCAAAAGGTTGAAGGTTCTCCAGTTCCTGCAGGTGGGGATACAATGATGGGGGACGTTCTAGGAGTGGTTGCTTTAGATCTCGATTCAAGGCTTTCCATCTTCTTGGCTCGTTCTGATCTTATGGAGTTCAACAGCCTTCCTGCTAGCCAATTCCATTCCTTTGGGTCTTCTTATGGCAACTTCTTGCGTTTCTCCGTGCCTGTGGAAGGTCTGCCGTTGCTAGAAAGTTTGCTCAAGAGTCATGGAAACTTTACCAGCGGTTTTAGGGGCGGTGTTTTTCTGGGTAACATCTTGATGGAATTGTTGTGTGCTGTGCTGATTTCTTTGAGAGATTCTTCTGTAGACTCCTTATCTGAAGAAAAGCTTTTAGAGTGGAGGGGAGTAGTTCAGGACCTTTTAGAGGCCAAGTTCAATCTGTCCTTCTTGCTGGATCATTTGTGCCTACTAGCCCGCATGCTATTCCAGAGGCAGGCTTCCAAGAGTATAGATGTTGAGATTGCCGCTGCTGAGGAAGCTTTGGCTCGTGCTCACAAGGCTTTGCAAGATTTGAAGGTCAAAAGGCAGAGAGTTCTTTCTTCTTCAGCTGTGCCTGCTATTTCTCCAGATGGTTCCCTGTTGGCCGGCCTCATTTCCTAGCTTTTCCCCTCTCCCTTTTTAGATGTGTATAAACAATTTGGGGTTGTATAAGTTTCTATTTTTTCTTTTGCTTGAACACTACTTTCTTTTTTTTGTGCATAGATCTGTGTTTGTGTTTCAAGACTACTTTGCGTTTTAAAATTTTTTCTCAGTGATTGTGTTCCAAAACTGCTTCTAATTTTCCTTAATAGCATGTGAATTTTCTTGTTTCCCTTTGATACATTGCTTTTCTTTCCCCTCTTTTCTCTTTTTCTTACTGAGTCCTGGGCCATAGTTCCTACAAGCCTTATTGTAGGTCCTGGATCAGGTACCCGGTGGTTACTTTGTTACACAAGTACTAAACTGGGTACATTGGGTATCCCCTCCCTTTTTTTTTCATATATTTTTTTTTATATAGATATGGTCCCAGTTCATGAACTTGACAGGTCCCCTTTTTGTCAAGTGCTAGGCTATGTATCCTGGGCACTTACTTTTGCCTGTGATCCTAAACCATGCACTTGAAACTATCTGTGGGGTATTTGAAATCATCTGTGAGGTGGATCCTAGGTCATGTGTCAAAAGGTATTTATTTATATATATATTTTACCCAGATATCCTTCCTCAATTTTGTCCAAACTTGGACTTTGCAATATTTAGGACTTAAAGGCTAAAGGAAAAAGAAAACTTCATTGAATTAAAATACGGTCATCATTTAAGGAACATAGGAAAAGCCATTAAAGATAGTACAGACCACAGAGTGTCATTCTATCATAGGTTCCTGAACAAAATCATTTAAACAAGAATTCATAACAAAAGCGAAGAAATGATAAAAGAAAAACACTTAGCGAGTTGTGGAGTTGGCAAAAGGATCCTGGTGTACTAAGACCCCTTCTTTCTTATGCGTAGTACTGTTTCAACCATTTCCTATTTATGGGTTCTGTCAGGACTGTCCCATCTTCTTTTGTAAGGTAGTAATACCCATTTTAGGGCAAATTTGGAGGGCCCCGAAAGGTTCCTCCTTACGTGTTCTGCCATCCTTAGTACCAGCTGCCCCTCAATGAAAGTTCTTGGGTGTACTACTTGTGCATATACTTTATTCATTCTTTGCTGGTACCTTTGGCTTCTTTTCTTGGCTAACTCTCTTTCTTCTTCTACCCCTTCTAGATCTGCCAACCTCCTTTCATTGTTTGCGTCCTCAGTTTCTTCTTGGCTTTCTTCGAGGACCACTCTTGGTGTAGGAACAACTAATTCCACAGGGCTGATAGCTTCTATTCCATAAACTATGGAAAATGGCGAAAATCCTGTGGCTGTCTTTACAGAGCTCCTGCATGCCCAAAGTACATCTGCCAAATGGTCACTCCATTTCTCTCCATACTCGTACTTCATCTTTTTAAGGATCTTCAAACATCACCTTATTAGTGGCCTCAGCTTGGCCGTTTCCTTGTGGGTAGTATGAGTAAACCTTCCATGCTTGATGTAATATGCCTCAGTCAACCCCTTCATGTCTTTGTTTATGAATAGGGTTCTGTTGCCATTGATCAATCTCCTGGGGATCCCGAACCTTGCAATGATATGTTCTCAAATGAAATTTACTACAGCTGCTCCAATGGCTTTTTTCAAAAGGGTGGCCTTTACCCATTTTGTAAAGCACTCTGTGGCTGCTAAGATCCATATGTAACCATTGGATGGAGGGTTTATAGGCCCTATGAGATCGAGCCCCCAAGTGTGAAAAGGCCATCGTGTCGTCGTATCTTGCAACACATTTGGGTGAATATGGATCGCATCTCCAAGGACTTGACAGGCATGGCAGGTTTTGACTAGCTCTTCGAAATCCCTTTTCATCGTTGGCCAATAATATCCCAATAGTAATAGATGTTTATAGAGTCTTCTTTTTCCCAGGTAACTCCCACAATCATCAGAATGGACTTCCCTGACTACTTCTCTAGCTTCTCTTGGCACCAGGCATCTTAGAGGATCCCCATTGTATCTCCTTTTGAATAGGATCCCGTTCTGCAAGAAGTACCTGTCTGCAAGTTTCTTAAGCTGGTGGGCTAGTGTCCTGCCAGTTGGTAGGATCCCTTGAGCCTAGTATTCTATGAAGGGAATTCTCCAATCTTCTGCAACAAACACAGCATAGCTTTCTTCCTTATCTATCGCAAGCCAACACTTTTGACATTTTTCCTGTATAGTTACTGCCTCTTTGTTCATATTCGGCTAGTAGTATCCCATGCGTTGCATTCTCCTATATAGGCTGATCTTTTTTACGATCCCACAGGCTTGGGTGTGTAGTTCTTCTAGCCTCAACTTTCCTTCATTCTCGTTGATACACCTGGATAGGATTCCTCCAGGCAGCCTTCTGTACAATTCCCCTTCTATCAGAGTGTAATCCTTCAGTTCTTTGATGTTCCCTCCGGGTCCTGCCTTTTTCATTTTTTCTTTGACTTCACTCCTCCAGTCCCACTGCTTGGACTCTCCGGGATACATCTCTTGGAGGATCCTTATGATAGAATGTTCTTACTTTCCTATCATTACCAGTGTGTCCCTTCCTTTGAATGGTATTTGGGATCCCAGGATGGCAAATGCATCAGCAAACCTATTTTCACTTCTTTGAGTATACTCTATGCTAAAGTCTGGAATTCCAGCTCCAGCCTTTGCGCCTAAGTCTTATAGGCTACTAAACTTTGTTCTCTTAGCGCAAAGTCACCTTTCACCTAGGAAACTACAAGATTGGAGTCTCCCAATACTCTCATATGCTTTACTCCTATACTGAGTGCTATAGTCAGCCCGGTCAAGTACGCCTCATATTTGATTGCATTATTAGAGTATGAGAACCCAAGCTTGAAAGACAAGTGATGTGAACCCCATCAAGAATAACGAGACCCAACAACGAAAGGGAACCCAAAATCGTTCTATGGACAGATTCAAATGGGAGACCTCGACCCGTTGTTTATGACAAACAAGAACCTCGGTATAAGGAAGACGCCACAAATGGTGGTGGAAATTCCGTTTGATAAGTCGAGATGAACGCCATGGGAATTCCCGATAAGTTCGAGTAATTCTTCAAAGAACCAAAGAAAATAAACCTCACAAGTTTTATCTATAAAAATTTGAAAAAGGTAAGGCTTTGCTCTTCTTTTGGTTCTTCAAGAACTGTGAACTTATCAGTGATTCTTCCTTGTGGTGTTCAAACTTTATACATTTGGTTCGTGATTCAATTATAATCATTGGGTCAAGGTTCTACTTATACCTTTGGTTCGCGTTTCACTTATAAACTTTGGGTCAGGGTTTTCTATCAAAATCTGAATTTTAGCTTTCTTGGGCAAGTATTCCAATATTTTTGTTGGGTCTCAAAGCGTGTCTATTGAGGTTCGCATCATTTGGTATCAGAGCACAGGTTCTAAAATCAGTTTTCTATCCCTTTTATCTTTTGTTTCTTGCTATCATCCTATCTTGTTCCTTTTGTGTTCTTTATTCCTTGTTCTTATTTTGTGACGTGCACTAGGTCAAAATCGTGCACCAAGCTCCAAAAAAAAAAAAAAAGTGAAAAAAAAAAGAAAAAAAAAAAAGAGATGGTAATTATTGAGAACATTGTGGAAGATTCAATTGAGGTCAAATATGATGATGAGTCCACAACTCACAATTCTCAAGTCTCAGTTGATTTGTTGAAGATGACTATACAATATGTTGATTTTCTTGGAGTAGAAAATTTTAATTTTATTATCAACCC
The DNA here is from genome assembly GCF_001633185.2 of Quercus lobata. Lineage (NCBI taxonomy): Eukaryota > Viridiplantae > Streptophyta > Magnoliopsida > Fagales > Fagaceae > Quercus > Quercus lobata. Next base: position 19,082,027 of record NC_044915.1, on the reverse strand, counting down.
TTTGTTAATTGATGTTGCAAGTAAATTGAAAGTAGAAGAGAAGAAATTTTATGCTACACTTTATGAAGGATTCAAGTTTCAGAACCGGATCAAGTTATTAAAGCATTCGAAGTATTTGTTTATTTGGAGCGGAAGATTTCAGATTTCAAAGATGAACTCGAGGACGAGTTTGTTTCAAGAGGAGGGGTCTGATGTAGGACACAATTTACTATTTAATTATTGTAATTTATTATTTTTGGTATTTTTATGTAAAAAACGTTATTTTAGGTTTAGGTAATTTATTTCTTTGTTTTTAGGTGCATTTAATGCTTTTTAGGTCAAACTTTATTCCTGATATGATTAGGTATCAATTAGGAGTTATTTTAGAATATATTTTCTTATCTGTCAAGTTTTATGGAGCCCTTAAATAGTCATCTAAGTCTGTAAAGGTTTTTCATAATTTATTGAATAAAAATCAGAAAAGGTGAGGCTTTGCTCTTCTTTTGGTTCTTCAAGAACTGTGAACTTATCAGGGATTCTTCCTTGTGGCGTTCAAACTTTATACCTTTGGTTCGTGATTCAATTATAATCATTGGGTTAAGGTGCTACTTATACCTTTGCTTCGCGTTTTACTTATAAACGTTGGGTCAGGGTTTTCTATCAAAATCTGAATTTTAGCTTTCTTGGGCAAGTATTCCAATATTTTTGTTAGGTCTCAAAGCGTGTCGATTGAGGTTCGCAACATATTCCAATATTTTTGTTGGGTCTCAAAGCGTGTCTATTGAGGTTCGCATCAACAAGGGTATAGTGTCCCCATTCTCACAGCTTAGTACGACTCCTACCCCATTTGAAGTTGTTGTAGCTAACCCATCGAATCTCATTGTCCATTTCTTTCCTGGGATCTCTGCCACTGCCACCTCACCCGGGATTTCTTCACTCAGTGGGCTTTCTTCCTTTCTTGGGAACTAAGCTAGCAGATCTGCTATGGCTTGGCTTTTGACAGCCTTGGGGGTCCTGATGCCTATGTCATATTGAGAGAACAGGACCAGTCATTGTGCTATCCTTCCCGTGAGAAGGGGCTGGTGCAGGAGTGCCTTTATGGGGTGGGACTTAGTCACCAAAAGGATCTAGTGAGCTGAGAAATACCTTTTCAGCCTCTGGGACGCGTAGATAATTACTAGGCAAGCTTTCTCTATTCTGGGGTACCTGGTCTTGGTGTCTTTAAGTGTCCTGCTTACATAATAAATAGGTTGCTCGCTCCCATAGTTATCTTCCTGTGCTAGCAAGGCTCCTATTGCCTGGGAGTTTGATGCTAAGTACAGCAACAGAGGTCGCCCACGCACTGGTGCTTGGAGGGTGGGCAGATGATTCATGATTTGCTGAATCCTTTGGAAGGCCTCCTGTTGTTCCAATCCCCGGGTGAACTCAGTTCCCCTTTTTAAATAATTTGGATAAACCCGTGACTGAAGCTAACCCAGGCACAAATCTCCTAATATAGGAGACCCTTCCTAGGAAACTTTTGAGCTCCCTCACCGTTGTCGGTCTCTTCATTGTGGCAATGGCTGTGACTTTGGTTGGATCTACACTTATGCCTTTATGATGTACCAGAAACCCAAGGAACTTTCCAGCAGACACCCCGAAGGCACATTTCATGGGGTTTATGCGTAATTTGTACTTCCTGCATCTTTCGAAAACTTGCTCAAGTACCCAAAGGTGTCCTATCCTAGTTTTTGATTTGACCACAATATCATCTACGTAATCTTCCATCTCCTCATGCATCATGTCATGAAAGATAGCTATCATGGTTCGTTGATACGTAGCCCCCGCATGTTTTAGACCAAAAGGTATTACAGTGTAATAAAAATTTTCGATTGGAGTTCTAAATGCCGTTTTCTCTGCATCTTTGGTAGCCATGCGAATTTGGTTGTACCCATTGTACCCATCCATAAACGAGAACATAGAGCTTCCTGCAACTGAATCTACAAGGAGGTCGATATTGGGCAAGGGGAACTCATCTTTTGGACATGCCTTATTCAGGTTGCGAAAGTCCACACAGCAACGGATCTGACCATTTTTCTTTTTCACAGGTACTATGTTAGAGAGTCATTTGGGGTGCTGGATGGGTTTGATAAAACCAGCCATTAGCAGCTTTTTGACTTCTTGAATTATCTGAGCTTCTACCTCGGTGTGAAAGACCTTAGCCGGCTGAACTACTGGTCTTATTCCTAGGTCCACGTTAAGAGAATGAACTACCAATTCCGGGTCTAAACCAAGCATTTCATCATAGGTCCATACGAACACATCTCTATACTTCTGGAGTAAGGCCACCAATTGCTCCCTTTCTTGTGCCATCAGCTGACTACTAATAAAGATAGGCTTCTGGGATCCCAGCTCAGCTCCCAAATTTATTTCCTTTAGTTCTTCCTCAGGCTAAATCTGGGCTTCCTTGACTAGTTCCTCTGGGATTTCCTCTTGGGCCATCATGTAACCTGATGGTCTGGGACCTTTCTGCGTGATACATTCAAGTCCCCGCGCACCTTCACAAGTGATAAATCAACCTTCCCTCGAGTTCTCGCACCACCACACATTCTCGGGATCCTGAAGAGCTGAGCTCCCTCTTTTGCCTTTTTCTTTCCAGAAGGTTTCTCAGATCATGGATGCCCTTTCCTCCTTCTTCTTCTTCTTCCAAGATAAGTGCTCCTGGAGTACCTAGCGTGGGGCTTTCATCATCTGGCTCTAGCTCATCGTAAAACATTATTTCTGCAAAGTTCACTTCTCCCTGGCTGAAAGGGTTGCGGTTGGCAGGGATCCTCACGGGCCTCCCGTTCAATCTCCCTTTAATGCACTGATGGTACGTAGACGGAATAAGGCAGTGTTTATGGAGCCATGGGCGTCCCAATAGTACATGGTAGGATACCTCTGCATTAATTACATGAAACCTTGTCAGGGCCACTATTGGTCCTACTCTCAAGGCCAGCTGCACGTACCCTTCAGTTGATTCCACCAACCCTCCAAATCCTATTATCTCCATGGGAACCCCCAGGATCCTTCTGTCAACTAGGCCCATAGCTTCTAAGGTACTCAAGGCTATGAGGTTGAGTGATGCCCCTATGTCCACCAATGCTCTTCTAACTTGGACACCATTTATAGTGGCCATTAAATAAAGGGGCCAATGGTGGTCAGGATGCTCAACCTCCATGTCCTCATCGATGAAAGTTATTGCATTGGTTGTCTCTATGAAAGCTCGACTAACATGTGACTCTGCTGTGAAGCATCCCATTCCTGAATCTGCTGCTATGCTTATGAGAGACTCTGTGGCCACCCTCTTGCTTCTGGTCCAAATCCCAGTTGGTTGAATAGTGACCTAAACTTGGGATTCTTCTGGAGGGTCCTGACTGTGCTTGGATGGAAGGATCCTTCAGATTCTCCCGCTTCTGTCGAGTTCCCATGGATTACTACCGCTACCATCCCTTTCCCTTTGTGGTTAGGCAAGGGGTTCCTCTGCACTTCTGGCTCCTTCTGAGTAAGCTCCAGGGTTCCTTCTCTTAGCTTTTTATGGAAGAGTCTACGGAGGGTCCAACAATCCTTGGTTGAATGCTTGACATAATTATGGCCTGCAAAACAAAGGGTTCTTCCTTTCTTCTTCAGTTGGCGGCCTGGACATAGTAAATGGCTTAACAACTCCATCTCCGATCAATTTGTCTAGGACATGGTTTAACTCCTCAGCTGTACATAGGATCACTAGTGGTTCCTCGAACACCTTCCCGTCAAGTCTCTTCCTTTTCTCTCCCACTGATGCTGTCATGGCTTGGGATACTGGCATCCTTTTTGTCCTTATAGTTTGTGCTGTCCTTCTAGTTCTCTGTAACAGGTCAGCAAACTGTGCGATGCATAGATTTTCGAGGTTGAGTCTGTAATCAAAAAGCATGTTGGATATACAAGTTTCTACAAGTTCTTTTTTTTCATGGTCCCCATAGCAATCTAGGGACACATCTTCAAACCTTTTAATGAACTGGATGGGACCCTCCCCAGGCCTCTGTCTTACCATCTGGAGGTTTTGGAAAGTGATCTTGTCCTCACCGAGGTAATACTTAGCACAGATTCTCTCCATCATTTCATCCCAGGTTTTAATGGACCCAGATCTCAGCGTGGTGTACCAAGTGTATGCTCTATCCACTAAGGATTTAGCAAATTCTCTTAGACATAGTTCTCTGTCTCCTACGTAGAGGCCCATAGTGTGAATGAACCTACTCACATGTTCCACAGCGCTTCCATTTCTTTCGTCAAAAGGATGGAACTTTAGGGGTTCATACCCCTTGGGGTATGGCTTGCCAAGAAGTTCTGGAGGGAACGGGGGATCCCGAGAGAATTGCTTGGGGATCCCCGAAAGTTTTTCCCTTTCTTGCTCCAGGAGGGCACTGACATTTGCCAGTGTTAAGTACTGGGGGTTAGTTCTCCCTCCCACTGCTGACCCTCCTTCTAGTTGAGTTCTATCTTGGTTACCAACAAAAGGAACATTATCTCTGATTTCCTGTGTCCTACTTTCTTTGAGAATGCGAACTTCTTGCTCCAGATCCTTCAACATCGCTGTCATCGGAGCCATGGCGTCTGGTTCCTGCCTTGCGTGCCTTTGTCCTGACACGACCTCCTGCTCTACCAAGGGTACCTCGCCTCTCTGTCTGGAAGCTACCTCATTTTCTCCCACAGGCTCAGAGGCCGCAGGTGGCATATTAGTACCTTTACTCTTCCTTTGTCTTGGAGGCATGCTCTGCGAAGGGATTACTTCTTCCCTCTTCTTTACCCAGTCTCCAATGAAGTCGCCAAAATGTGAGAGTGCTTTTTCTTTAGCACACAGGCCCAAGGATCCTGGGCCAAATGATTATGGTTTGGTGGACTGGGCCTTGATTCACCGCAGCTAAAGGGCTGTTTAAGAATCAAGTGGTGCACAGGGATATTTGTATTGAATCAACAATCAAAATAGTAAAAATAATGCAAAGCAAACAGTAAATATACAAGGTAATGGTTAGGGATCCTCAAATCAATAAGAAATACTTCATTGAATTTTCTTTATTATGATTACAGTGTGCTCACTAAGACATGATACAAGGTTCAAGTAAGCTCAAAAATTACAGTCTTAGATGGCTATTCAAGCCTCTAAGACTTGCAAAGTTTGATTCTTTTTGAATCCGAGTATGTGCTATAGTGGCTGTTTCTGGAATATAGAGAGATAATTTACTAATTTCTCTAAGTTTTCTTCTCGACAGAACTTTCTCAATGATTTTGTTGTAATTTTTCCCTCTATGTCCTTCTTTGCAATCCTTCCCCCCTTTTTATAGTGTTATTTTGGAGTCCCGGGGAACTATTGATTCCCTTGTTTTGCCAACTGGGTACCAGAGCCTGTTTTGTGCCCATTGCCAAGAAGGTTCAGTTTTCCCTGTTCTTTATTCTTTTTTTCCTTTTAGTGTTGTTTATTCGAAAGTCCATGGCTGACTATCTATTTCAGAGTGCACTGATGTCACATTCTTCACGATTCAACTTTTGGCCGTCCTTCTTCTTTATCTTTTTTCTCAAATGGGCGGAATCCCACTCTACCGGTTCGAAAGTCCTTTGCTACTACTCCCTTTTTTATAGCCCTTCATTCTAGTTCCCCGGGTACCGTCCACTTGCGCTATGAGAAGTCACTCCAGGTTTTCTTCTTTTCTTGCCGGATCTCTGGTACCTGAGAAGGACGTATCCATCATCTGTTTCTTGTATTCTTTTGGCTTTTCCTTTGAGCTGTCTTAATCCTTTCTTGACTGTGCTACACGCCTCGGGAATCCTGAGCCTTTGGTAGCCTCTGAGAATGCCGACTCAGCTTTCTTTTTACGCTGATAATTTTTCAATCTTCTAATCTGGGCTTCTTTTCTTTTTCTTCTTTCTTTTATCATAAGCTTCCGGGCTTCTTTTTTTTCTTTATGTTTTTGGGCTTCAAGCCTTTTGGGCTTACCATTTCTTTTCATTTTTCCATGGCCCCTTGTGCTTATTTCTTTGGGCTTGAGTGTTGTGATTTTTTGGACCTCAACAAGGTGCTGACTAGGATGAGGCAAACTTCAACTGTGGCTTTGTATAAGGCAGAATTTGAAGCTGTCTAACAAAGTCAAAGGCCTTTCTCCTTTATATAGGCTCAGCTACTTCTTGAGTGGTTTAAGGGATGAAATAAGGTTACCTGTAAGAATGCTCAATCCTCAATCCTTGAATGAAGATTTTGGATTAGCCAAGATTCAAGAAGAATATGTGTGGAGCAACAGAAAAAGCATAATGAGTCATCCAGAATCAAGTAACACTTCAATTCTTGGTCTACCTAAGAGTAATGTAGTGTTAGATACTAAACCAAAAATACCAATTAAGAGAATTACTCCTGCTCAAATGGATGAAAGGAGAAAGAAAGGGTTGTGTTATAATTGTGATGAAAAATGGGGGTCTGGGCATAAGTGTAAAAATGTTAAACTGTTTCTTTTAGAGGGGATTGATATAATACCTAGGTTGCAATTTGGAGTGCAAATTACTGAGGTGGATGAGGAAGTGGGCAGTGATCTTAATAAACCAATTGAACAGGAAGAAGATGTGGGAATTACATTGTATGCTTTAACTAGAACTCTTACACCAGGCACTATGAGGGTTAGAGGAAAGATTAATGACAGTGGGTTAGTGTTACTGGTTGACACAGGTAGTACTCATAATTTTGTGGATGCATTAGTGGTCTCTAGTTTATAGTTAAAGGTTGATGTTTCAAGAATTTTGGAAGTTAAGGTGGCTAATGGTACTGTGGTGAGAACTCAAGGTTTTTGTAGTGTACTAGTGTGTGTGCAAGGAGTGGAATTTTGTGTGCAATTTCATGTTTTGGCATTGGGAGGCTGTGATGCTATGTTGGGCACTCAGTGGTTAAGCACCTTAGGTGTAATACACTGGGATTTTCAATTGTTGACTATGAAATTCCATTACAAGGATCAACAGGTTTTGCAGCAGGGTTCAAGTCCCTTTTTAGGCACTTCCTTCATGGATTGTAATCAGTTGCTTAAGGGATCAGTGAGGAAGGGCTTACTGCTTCAAATCACTCCTACAGCTGATGTGGTGTTGAAAGATAGTGTACCTGCAGAAGTGGAGTTGTTATTGCAGGAATTTAGAGAGGTTTTTGAAACTCCTACTTGTTTACCACCTATGAGGGGTTATGAACATCAAATCACTCTCATGGAGGGCTCTCAACCAGTATGCCAGAAACCCTATAGATACCCTTTCTATTAAAAGAATGAAATTGAGAAGATTGTGAGAGAGCTATTGACTGTTGGGTCAATTAGAAACAACACCAGTCCTTTTGCTTTACCTGTCTTATTAGTAAGGAAGGCAGATGGATCTCTGAGGATGTGCATTGACTATAGGGCATTGGACAACATCACTGTGAAGGATAAGTTTCCAATTCTAGTCATTGATGAGCTGGTAGATGAGTTGAATAGAGCAATTGTCTTTTCCAAGCTTGATTTAAGATTAGGATACCATCAAATCAGGATGAAGGAGGAAGATATAACCAAAACAAACTTCAGAACACATGAAGGGCATTATGAGTTCTTGGTAATGCCATTTGGCTTAACCAATGCCTCCTCAACCTTCCAATCCTTGATGAACTAGGTTTTTAAACCTTATCTCAAAAAATTTGTTTTAGTTTTTTTTTAGGGATAATTACACATAACCCACCTGTGGTTTGGGCGAAAATCACTTTGCCTACCCGTAGTTTGAAAAGTATCACTTAACCCACCTGAGGTATGTTTCCGTCACTCTCCGTAACCCACCTCGGTCTCTGCCGTTACAAAAACACCTTTTAACCCCAAAACAGAACATAACGCAAATCAAAACACCCAAAACTCAAACACTTTTCGAGAGAGAGACCCAAGGTGCGATCAGCTTGTTCTTCGTGGTTTAGAGCGTCTAGAGAGGGAGAAAACACTTGTTTTGCATCATCAAAGCTAGGCAAGGTATATGTGACTGTTGTTCATCTGCATTTGGGTTCTTGATGTCATTTTTTATCATGACCCACCCACGTAGTTAGGTTTTGCTGTTCATCTGCACATTAAAATTTTTTTTGTATGTTAAATGTGCATTTTGCTATTTATATGTAGAATCGCTTAGGATGTAGCTAATGTATTGCTATGGTTGTTTATATAATGCATATACCTGAAAGAATCAAGTTTATTTGTCAATGATTGCACTTGTTTGTGAACTGTGGGTAGTGTGGTCCTTATGAATTTGTTGGGAATCTGGTTTTGTATGTGCTTTATGTGATCCTTTGTCCGTGTGTTGTTGTCTTGTTGTCAATTTGTTGGCTTATTGTCTCTTTTGGCTTCTTGTCATTTTCTGCATGTCAGTGTGTAAACAAACTACTTATTTTAATTGCAGATGGTTGACTTCACATTTGACATTGAAATTCATGTTAGGGGATGTTTTGTGGAGAAGCCAATCATTCAATATATGGGTGGGTCTGTACGTTTACTGACAGAGATTGACCCTGACAAGTAGAGTTTCTTTGAAATTCGGGATTTATGCCATTTAGTTGGTGCTCCTAAAGAACACAATAGATATAAGTATTTACTTCCTGAAGGTGATCTACAGGATGATTTAAGAGACATAGAAATAGATGTAGATGTCCTAAACATGACTACCCTTCATAGGGCATGGCCTGCTGAAAAAATCATAATATATACTGACATAGATGTGGAGCCACTAGCAATTGAGTATCCTGATGGATGGGGAGTGGCAGATGGTAGTGTAGGTGGTGATGGAGGGGGAGCGGCAGATGGTGTAGGTGGTGATGTAAGTGGTGATGTAGGTGGTTTAGGTGGTGATGCAGTAAGGGATGAAATAGATTTGGATAGTGATTATGATAAAGATGATGAGAATGATGATGAGAATGATGAAGAAGAAGATGTTGAGGATGTTGAGATTGGTGCAAGAGATGAAGAACAGAATGTTGAAGGAGATGATGATGATGATGATTGGCTAAATGAAGGCCTAGAGGGGGATGACTTTGGTGATGATATATTTGCTACTCAAAACTCAGCTCCACAACCATGTGCTCAAAACTCAGCTCCACAAGGTTCTGCTCCCAATACAGCCCCAGAATCAAGCAATGCACCCCACACAACCCCAGAATCAAGCAATGCATTCCATGCAGACCCTGAGTGGGCTGAGCCAACCCTTGAAGATGTCCTAGTAAGCATGGATGGGTCTGATGATGAGCAGGTACCTGAGCAAGTAGAGTTTAATGCTAAAAGTGACATGAGAAATGTTGTATTGAAGAAGGAGATGAAGTTTCCTAATGCAAAGGTGTTCAGAGCTGCTTTGAGGGAGTATGCAATCAAAAAACCTATTGACATCAAATTCAAGCTTAATGAGAGGACCAAAATATCAGTTCACTACAAGAATGGGTGTGGGTGGAGATGTTATGCATCTTAAATAAGTGGAGAGCTAACATTTTAAATTAAGACCTTGACTGATGACTGTACTTGCCCCAAGTCTTTTAAAAATAGCCAAGCAATATTAGCTTATGTTGCTAAGAGATTCATTGAGGATTTTAGCAAAAATCCAAATTGGGAGGTGAGTGGTGTACACAACCATGTGATGCAAAATTTATCTGTTGACCTAAGTGTAAACCAAGTGTATAGGTCAAAGAGAAAGACAAAGGATTTGATAAATGGAGATGAGCAACTGCAATATGGTGTCCTTAGGTATTATGCACAAATGATAACCACTGTAGACAAGGGGAGTAGGGTTATACTGCAGACAGAAATGGCTGATGAGACTTCCCAGCCAAAATTTAAAAGGATGTATGTTAGGTTCAATGCTCAGAACGTAGGATTTTTAGGTGGATGCAGGTCATTTATAGGTTTAGATGGTTGTCACATAAAGCACAGATTTGGTGGGCAAATCTTATCTGCCACTACCAAGAATGCAAATGACAACATTTTTCCAGTAGCCATGGCTGTTATGGAACAAGAAACTAAGGAGTCTTGGATATGGTTTTTGGAAATTTTTGTTGATGATATAGGGAGGCCAGAGGAGCTTCAATTGGTCTTCATTTCTGATAGGCAAAAGGTATGCAAGTTTTGTTTTGTTCAATTACACTTGAATAGTTTACTTTGTTTGCTGAACTAACTTGTTTTATTTGTTTGTTTGCTTATTTACAGGGGCTTATACCTGCAATAGAGACATTATTCCCTACTTGGAGCATAGATACTATGTGAAACACATCTACAATAATTTCAAAGTTGATCACAAGGGATTGGAGCTAAAGGACGCATTGTAGAGGTGTGTTGCTGCCACAACAGTAAGGGAGTTTGAGAGATGCATGCAGTACATAAGGGATTTTGATGAAAAGGCATATGAGTATCTTGCAAACATTGCACCTGCACAATGGACAAGGTCACACTTCACTACTAGGGCCTTAACAGATTGTTTGGTAAATAATTTGAATGAGTCTTTTAATGCAATGATATTGAAGTCTAGGGACAAGCCTATCTTGGCAATGTTGGAGTGGATTAGGGTTAGACTTATGACTAGGCTTTACACAAAAAGGGAAGGGATACAGAAGTATACTAGAAAGTTGTGTCCAAGCATACAAGATAGGTTGGAGAAATTGAAGGTTGAAAGTAAGCCATTTAGTGCTACCCCAGCTGGCAATTTCCTTTATGAGGTAGGCAGTCAGTATGAGAGGCATATAGTTGATTTGGTGAAGAAGACATGTAGCTGTAGGTCTTGGGATTTAAATGGCATTCCCTGCAAACATGCCATAACAGCCATTTATATAAACATTGAGACACCAAAAGACCATACCTACCCATGCTACTTCAAAGAAACTTATATGGAGATATACAAGGAGGTACTTCCTCCCATGTCTGGCCTGTCAGAAAAGGCTAAGACTGGACAGCCTGCTCCCCTGGCACCTCACATATACAAACCACTAGGCAGACCACCCAAGCAAAGCAAGAGAGCTTCTGATGAGCCTAGGAACCCTTACAAAGCAAGTAGGCTGAACAGACCTATAAGATGTGGGAAATGTAAAAAGGAAAGGCATAACTCAAAAGGGTGCAAGGCTGGCATCACTGGGGAGACACCATGGCAGTGGAGACAGAGACTTCAAAGAGAAAAAGCTATAAGTAATTAGGATTCAAATGGCAAAAAAAAAAAAAAAAACTTGTTTTAAACTTACAATAAACACTGTATTGAAACTGGGTTTGTTGCAGGCAAGGGGAGGGGTGCCTGCACCTCAGCCTGCACCCCAGCCACCATCCCAGCAACCTACCCAGACCTACAACATGATGTCTACCACTCAGCCTTCATCCTCACAGTAAGGAAATTAACCTAGGCCATCTCACAAGAGTACAGGATGGTTCTCTTCCTCACAGCCAGAGTTTCACACACCTAGGGAGACCTGGGATACTAAGTTCTTCACAGGTAACTTAGTTGAGTAACCTCTTTCTCTTTCCTGGATGGTTGTGTAGACTGGGATATTTTTTATCAAGTGGATCTATTTTTTATTTTGTAGCTTTCACATGCAAATAGGAGCACTGGTGGTGTGAGGACTAGAGGACAGCTTGCTGCACAAAGGCCACCAAAAATGAATTCAGTGGGTGGAAAGAGGAAAGAGTAAAGGCAAGAAATGAATGAAGCTAGTGGGTACGCATGCCAGCATTGGGAGTAAAGCTAGTGGGAACATGTGGGCCTTTTTGTTTTTTTGTGAAGACCACTGTTGACTTTTTGTAATTATCAATTAGTGTAAAAAACAATCACCTTGTTTTGAGCAATTATATGTATGTGTATAGATGTGTGTATATATATATATATATATATATGTAGCTGGCCTTGGAATGTGCTTTTTTGTAATTAAGGTACAATACACTCTAGATTGTTATATGGAAGTTGTGGTATTATAGTTTGTATGGAACAATATTTGTCCAAACTAGATTATATGAAAGTTTATTTATTGCTACTACAGATTGTGTCCAAGTAGATTTTTCCAATATAGATTGTATGGAAGTTGTTATTGTGGAATGGTTGTTATGGTATGCGCAGGTAACTGTATGAAACAATATTTGTCCAAACCAAATTATATGGAAGTTTATTTATTGCTACTACAGATTGTGTCCAAGTATATTTTTCTAATATAGTGTATGGAAGTTTTTATTGTGGAATGGTTGTTATGGTATGCACAGGTCATTGATAATTGACCAATACTTCTTTCATTATATGCCCACAGACTAGTGGCATGACCAATATTTCTTTCATTGAATGATTGTTATGATATGCACAAAATACTCAATAATTGACCAATTCTTCATTCATTGACACATCAAAACATTACATCAGTAGGGTAGTGCTATTACAATACAAATTCATCTAACCAATTAACTACTTCAGGGCAACAATCTAGGTCTCTTCACTCCAGAGAACTCAATTGAGTCAAAACACAACAACATAACAATAACAAAAAAGATCCATGACAAAATGCATGCAGACTTCCACATTCTCTGCTTCTCTTCAGCAAACATGGCTTTTTCCTTAGTTTTTGCACAGACAGCTCGAGCCTTTCTCTCCCTCTCCTTGGCTTTGGCTTCCTCTTCAAGAGCCTTTTCTGCCATTTTCCTAGCTTCTTCTGCCGTTTCCAGAGCTGTCATTTCCCTCTCATTGGCAAGTTGGAGAGCACTCTGAAGCCTAGACATCTTCTCTAGAGCCAAAGGTGCAATGCCATTCCCACGAGGACAGATTGGGTTATCAATCCAAATAAAGAAAGGACACTTAGGACCAACCTTATAACGGCTACAACCCAAGAACCTCCTCCCAAAATTGTACAAACTCAAACTTGTTCTCAAAACACAAGTCTGCTCATTACACATATGTCCACATGAACCCGAGAAATTACCACTTGATGAAGACATATCAACATAACACGATTCCTGGGAAGTACAAATTTAGACTTTCACACAATAAGTTCACACTTGAACAAAATCTGAAACCCTAAATCAAGAACAGACACAAATACGTGGGTGGGTCGCGATAAACAGCAGTCACACATACCTTGCCTAGCTTCAATGATGCAAAACATGTGTTTTCTCCCCCTCCAGACGCTCCAAACCACGAAGAACAAGCTGATCTCACCTTAGTTCTCTCTCTTGAAAAGTGTTTGAGTTTTGGGTGTTTTGATTCGCGTTTTGTTCTGTTTTTGGGTTAAAAGGTGCTTTTGTAACAGCAGAGACCGAGGTGGGTTACGGGAAGTGACGGAAACATACCTCAGGTGGGTTAAATGATACTTTTCAAACCACGGGTAGGCAAAGTGATTTTCGCCCAAACCACAGGTGGGTTATGTGTAATTATCCCTTTTTTTTTTAATGATATCTTGGTTTATAACACTTCTTTGTCTGAGCATGTGACTCATTTGAGATCTGTTTTAGAGGTTTTGGCCTTAAATAAACTGTATGCAAAAAGGTCCAAATGCAAATTTACTTGTAATGAAGTGGAGTACCTACGGTATGTCATCACTGGTGCTGGGGTTCACACTGATCCTAAGAAGACTGTTGCCATGCAGCAGTGGTCTACCCCTACTGATCTTAAGTCCTTAAGAGGGTTTTTGGGGCACACAGGTTATTATAGAAAATTTGTTAAGGGATATGGACAGATTGTTACTCCCTTAACTGCATTTTTGAAGAAGGCTGCATTTGAGGAGGCTGAGCAAGCTTTCCAGCAATTAAAGGCTGCCATGGTTCAACCGCCTATGTTAGCTCTTCCAAATTTTGATAAGCCATTTAGGCAAAAGGCTGGGAGTAGTTTTGATGCAGCAAGACAAGCCTATTGCCTTCCATAGCCAAGCTCTCAAAGGTAGGAATTTGGGCCTATCTACCTATGAAAGGGAGTTATTAGCTCTAGTTATTGCTGTCAAAAGGTCGAGAGCTTACTTGGTTAGTAGTCCCTTCATTGTTAGAACTAATCAACAAAGTCTTAAGTACATACTGGAGCAAAAAATTGGTACTCCTACTCAACAGAAGTGGTTTGCCAAATTATTGGGATATGCATTTGTGGTCCAATATAAAAAGGATAAGGATAACCTTGTTGCTGATGCATTTTCCAAAAAAGTTGAAACTGAGGTGGATTTGGCTGTTGTTGGGCCTTCTGATATGGCTGAATCTGCTCATCTTAATTATGAGGATGAGTTATACTTTCAAGGGGGTGTTTTGTGTATGCTTTCCTTTCCTTCCCCAACTTAGTTGAGTGATCTCAAAACAAGCTATGCCACAGATCAGCAGGTGAGAGGTATTCTACAAGCCTTTAGTTCAAGGCAGGCTACTCCTAAAGGTTATTCTCTGTAGAATGGGTTGTTACCGTACAAAGGGAGGATCTACCTAGGCACTTGTGAAGCTTTGAAGGTTGATGTTCTGCACCAGATTCATGACAACCCATTAAGAGGTCACTCAAGCTTTCTTAAGACCTTGCATAGGGTTAAAAGAGATTTCTATTGGCCTGGGTTGAGAGCTGATGTGAGGAAGATGGTCAGAGAGTGTGACATTTGTCAAAGATTGAAGTATGAAACTTGTAATCCAGCTGGCCTCCTGCAATCTCTACCAATACCAGAAAAGCCTTGGAAGGATGTGAGTATGGATTTTGTAAAAGGACTCCCTAAATCTCAGTTGAAGGATGTGGTGTTAGTGGTGGTAGACAAATTTACTAAATTTGTTCATTTTGTACCCTTGTCACACCCTTATTCTGCAGCCAAAGTAGCTCAATTGTATATGCAATATGTCTTTAAATTGCATGGTATGCCTACCACAATTGTGAGTAACAAGGACCCTGTATTTTTACATCACACTTTTGGTAAGAATTGATGAGGTTACAAGGTGTACAGCTTACCATGTCAACAGCTTATCACCCCCAAACAGATGGACAAACAAAGGTAGTCAACAAGAGTTTAGAGCATTACCTAAGGGCTTTTGTTGCAGACAGACCACAATCTTGGGTGGAGTGGTTACCCTTAGCTAAATTTTGGTTCAATACCAATTTTCATGTCTCTCTTAAGATGACACCTTTTGAGGCCTTATATGGTTTTGCTCCACCAAGACTCTTGGATTGCATTCCTGGCACTACTAAGGTAGACAGTGTGGAGGTGCACTTGAGGACCAGACAGTAGCTCATTTCCTTATTGAAGCAGAATTTGGTGGCAACTCAAGAGAGAATGAAGGTTGCTACTGATAAGCATAGGACCATGAGGGAGTTTGCAGTTGGTGATTGGGTGTATCTCAAGATACAGCCATACAAACATATGTCATTAAGGCAGAAACGATTGGGGAAGTTATCACCTAGATTCTATAGTCCTTTTCAAGTATTGCAGAGGGTTGGCAGTGTCTCCTACAAATTGGATTTACCCCCTGAATCAAAACTCCATTCCACCTTCCATGTTTCATGTTTAAAGTAAAGGTTGGGTCAACATGTGGTGCCTTTGCCATCCTTATCACCTATGGATTCAGAGGGCATTCTTAGACCTGAACCTGTTGTTGTTTTACAAGAGAGGACTCGCCAGTAGAGGAACAAGTCTGTCACTCAGGTTCTGGTTCAATGGCAAGGTGAACGAGTGGAAGATGCTACTTGGGAAAGTCTATACTTGATGCAGCAACAATATCCTCACCTTGTGGGCAAGGTGTTTTAATTGGAGGGGGGGGGGTATTGTTAGGCATAGTTGTTTGTTGTATAATAAGAGAGGGTGCTAGTTTGTATGTTATGCAATAAGAGGGTGCTGGTGCTAGCAAAGGGTGTTGTGATGCAATGCATGATGTTACAGGGTGCTGTGATGCAGCGTAAGGTGATGTGATGCAATGCAGGTTGTGATGTAGTGCAGGCTGTGATGCAATGCAGGGTGCTATGATGTGCAGTGCAGGCTGTGATGCAGAGCTATAATGCAGCAGATGCAGCAGTGACTAGTCTGGCTGTGATAGGTGCTAGTTGTATACGTGACTAAGTGTCCATATGTGAGGTACATTAGAGTTGGTTAGTAACTGTGCCAGTCAGTTAGAGTTAGTTAGGGACTGATGGTCATTGACAATTGTTGTGGGGTTGTATAAAAGACCAATGAGTTATATAGTGGGTAATCAAGCAAAGTGTATTCTTTCAATGCAACCTTTCCTTTCTTTTTCTCTGTTATCTTCTCTCTCTCTATTCTGGAGGCCTAGCTGACCTCGAATCCAGCTACACCATAAATCCACCAATCCAATCCTAACATTCTCTCTCTTTGTCCATATTCACAAACTGATCGTCGACTGGCTATTGATTGAACTTTGACTTTTTCCAAATGGTTGCTTTT
Organism: Quercus lobata; assembly: GCF_001633185.2. Lineage (NCBI taxonomy): Eukaryota > Viridiplantae > Streptophyta > Magnoliopsida > Fagales > Fagaceae > Quercus > Quercus lobata. The sequence continues at coordinate 19,065,679 of NC_044915.1, read as the reverse complement.
TTTTTTGTTGAAAATTTGATACTTGGGAAGATGAAATTTGAACCTTGAATATCTAAAACAAAACATTAAAAATTATACATGAAATCAAATTACATATAGGATTGTGGGTTCCAGTTAGCTTAACTGGTAAAATCTTTTATGGTTTTTTTTTTTTTTTTTTTTTTTTGAATAAGAGATCTACCCACCTACACCAAAAGTCAACTTTTTTTTTTCTTTTTTTGAGAATGAACACCAAAAGTCAACTAGTGTCTTGATCTCATAATAAAGAACATAATCATTAGAAGCAAACGTAGTAGGTAAAAGAAAATTTTACCTATAGGACTTCTCTAAGATAGAGTCCATCCAATAACAAATTTCTAACCCTAAAAATTTGGAGTCAGGATTGACCAAATTTATTCTTCTTCTCCGCTATTCGATCTATCCATCCAAATTATAAAATTTTCTCCATCATTATTATATCCAAAATTATAGTAAAATTTAGAGCTATTTCGTTGCACTTAAAGAAATATGTAGATTTCCTAAAAATCAACGCTAAGTAAATACATCACACAAGTAGTGATTATGATTTGATTACCCATATCACACGCATAATAGCTATTAGGCAAAAATGCAAAACTGACCCTCTAATTTTCATTGTTTTTCATTTCAGTCCTCTAACTTTCCATTTTTGTCAATTTAAGGCTCCGTTACAATCTAGTTACTATTGCCGTTAGATAGGCTCTGTGGAAAAGGACAAAATGGTAAATTGGATTGGAGGTGGAGTTGAGAATTTTCTCGTGATTTTTGATCATGCTGATCATGCCTTTATCAATGAAGATCCAGCCAATCGATTTTAACACGCCAGAAGAGACGATGAGGATCGACTCAGTGAAGCCAATGGCGAAGTCTCGACTAAAGAGGTTTTTTGATTTCCCGAGCATTTTGAGGAATTCCACGGTGGCACCGGAAGAGACGATGAGGTCCAACTTCAATGCGAGAACAAAGACGATGGAGGTGGTGATTAAGACAGAAGGCCAGACAAGGGTTTCTAAACCGAGAGCTGTGGCTATCAGCGCAGTCATTGCACTCATGGTTGATGAGAGAAATACCCACATGAATGTTAGTATTGCGTCCCCGATTGCCGCCTTTATCGCACCCATCTCCTTCACTTCAACACACACACACACACATACTCCATAATTTGTGTTTTGTTCTTTTGGCAGTGGCAAAAGAAAAAGATTGGCGGCAGACACCACAAACAAACAAAGGCACCAAAACACTTTTAGCTCCCTCTCTTCTCCTCTCTGAGTCTGACTGGCTCTCTTCTTTCTCTCTTATCCATATCTAATTTTCTATATACTAATATGACTCAGTTCCCAAGCGTTCTAAGGAATTCCACGGTGGCGTCGGAGAAGGACGTGGACGAGGAGCCACATTTTCAGAAGGACGGCTTTAATGGCTCAGTTGTGGTGGCGCCAGTGGTGGCCGCTGAGTTTGAGCCGAGTTCTGTGTGCTTGGACAGTATGGTACAGAGCTTCATCAAAGAGAACAATAACAATAACAACAACGAGAAGCAATCCGGTGCAGTCAGGTGTGGCCGTAACTGCTACAACTGTTTTAACCGGAATTGTATTGATAGTAGTTCGGAAGATAATTGGGACTCTTTCAGCAATTCTAACTATTCTTCCACGGCGTCGTCTCAACTCCACCTCCAATCTTCAATTTACCATTTTGTCCTTTTCCGTAGAGCCTATCTAACGGCAGCAGTAACTAAGTTGTAACGAAGCATTAAATTGACAAAAATTGAAAGTTAGAGGACTGGATTGACAAAACTGAAAGTTAAAAGACTGAAATGAAAAACAGTGAAAATTAGAAGGTCAGTTTTGCATTTTTGCTTAGCTATTATTATGATTCTCTTGCCCCTTAACTTTGATGAATAAAATATAGCCTTTAAGGAAGGCCAAAATGGCGAAATACCACTATTTGTAAAAAAAAAAATAAATAAATAAATAAATTAGCAATTTATCACTTTTTAAAACTCGAGTTTCAGTAACTCGAGTTCCATAAAAATAGCCACTGTGACATTCGTTGAGGTGGATTTTTCTAATTAAAAAAAGCCGAACTCGAGTTCCTTGTTAAACAATTTATAAAAGTAAAATGTCATGCACGTCATACACAATACATTTGCTTGAAGAAATGTTTCAATTGAATCTCAGCACATTTGAAGTCCCATCCCAAGATAAGAGGCATCCTCAAGAAGCTTCAAAAGCATCTTAAACCATTTATTAATGACTTGTAGCTATAGTGAAATTTGTATTTGATGCTTCAATCAAGCAATCTGAGAGGACAGAAAGTTGTCAAACAAACTCATTCTCATACGGAAAGTATTCACCAACCTCACCAATTATTGTTTACAACAGGTATGAGATTACTATTGAGAGATCATGTGATACACAGTAATCGAGTTTTGCAAACTTGATTATGAATAAAAATTTACAATTCTATGTTCAAATTTTTAAATAACTCGTGCTTTAAGCACTCGAGTTTTGTTCTCATTCATCGCCAACCTCAAGTTCCACGTGGCCTTTTTTAATAAAAAAAAAATCCACCTCAGCGAGTGCCACGATGACTATTTTTATGGAACTCGAGTTCCTGAAACTCAAGTTACACGTTCTTAAATATTTCTAAAACAATGGTAAATTGCTAAAAATTTTGGCCAAGAGTGATATTTGGCCATTTTCGCCCTTTAAGCAGGAATATCTTGGGCCAAACTATAACGACAGCTAACTGACTCTAAAATCGGGCTGAATGCAAGCTTTCGACCCATGAATTTAGCTTTTTTGTTCTCATTCATCGCCAGCCTGTGACCGAAGATAAAAGGTATTTTATGACTACTAACTCTAGCTTGTTAAATCAAACTGAAGTAGAAATAGGAGTTGCACTAAAATTGCAATTCCTAATACAACCCTTTAAATTGTTATCTACATCTATTATCTTTTTGGATAAGAAACTCAACACTACACAAATTCTAATACTAAATACCCGTTTGGATACAGCTTATCTACACAAACCTCTTTTTTCACCAAAATTTTCATTAAAAATGGGTCCTACAGCACTATTCACACATTTAAAAATGATTTTGCTACAGTGTTTTCAGTTTTCAGCAAAATAAACGGTATCTAAACACACCCTAAGTAAATCCTTTTCTACAAATTCTCTAATGACATAAGTATACAAGTAGTAGCCACTTATATGAAAGTAATAAGCACCAGTCTGTTAAAACCCAAAAAATCAGTCAAAGAATTTCACACGGAAGACCAATAATTTAAATCAACAAGGCAATATGGAGATATTGCAGAAGAAATAGACAAGGTTGAGATGATGTTTTAGAAGTTCAACAACTTTGCAATATTTCCAAATCCCCTCCTGATCATCAGTTCTTCCATGATCAGTTCTACCCAGATGAAAACATTTTCATCAACAAAGAATGGAAAACATTGGAGGCAAATCTTCCTGATTCAATTTACATTAGAGCTTACAAGTCAAGGCAGGATCTAATGAGAGCCGTGATAGTAGGTCCTAAAGGTTCCTCTTATTCCCATGTCTGTTCTTCTTTGACATACAGTTTCCAAGCAATTATCCGGCTCAGCCTCCAGAGCTCTTCTACCATTCTTATGGCCTTGATGTGAATTCAAACCTTAAACGGAATGGGAAGGTTAACCTCAACCTGTTGAAGTATTGGCATCAATGGTACGAACATAAAGAACAAAGGTGGAAACCAAAACAATCCATTATAGTACAGGTACTTGTTTCAATCTGAGATTTGGTTTTCAATAGCAAACCTTATCTCAGTGGGTGTTATAACAAGGAGGTTTTAATGCAAATGTGCAAGGCCATGCTTTTCATGCTTAGGGACCCGCCTATAGATTTCAAAGTTTTTGTGGAAGGATATTTAAGAACATATGCTCATCCAATTCTGTTAAACTATAAAGCTCAGATGGGTGACAGTAAAGCTACAAACCAGTTATTCTTCAAGCTGAGGGCATTTGAAGAGAATGGAACTTATTGTAGACATCATTATAATCAGCAACAATATGAACAGACATTGAAGGAAGAGGAGCTTCTGGAGGAGGAAAGTGAAGGGACTATATCGAAGATCTGGGGTAAACTGAAAATACTAGATTCATAAAATTAAGACTTTGGTGGTTTAGTTTAGTTTAGTTTGCTTCTTTTTTCTTTTTATTTTTTCAGATACCATAGGAATAGGATTTGAACCCATGTCATCCATTCCATGAAGATTATTCCTTATCACATCAATTGAGATAATTGGGATCCACTAGTTTGCTTTAATACTGAGTATTTCCTATTTTACTCACTTTTAAGTCTGTAAACATTTGATTATGACTTTACCATTCTATTTTCAAATCTCATTCATCTAGGCTATTTTAGAGAATTCTATTTTCAAATCTCATTCATCTAGGCTATTTTAGAGAACCCATCATTTTTTTTTTCCTTGCCAATTATAGTATTATACTCAATGGATTCAAAAACCCACCTCACCCCTCTACCTTGTTCCCATAAGAAGAGGAGATGCCATTTCAGCTACATTTCATTGACTTAAAGAAACCATAATGGACAAAGAGCACATTCTAAGTCACAAGCATGCCACGCACCTAAAAGACTTTCTAAACCTAAGTTGTATTTAACAATATTAGAAATTCTATGACTATGAATCTTGTAATTCAATGGGATTACCTGATTCTTCAAATAGAGAGGATTTTGAGTTTGAATCCCCTCCCCACTTATTGCAAGCGAATATATATATATATATATAAAATGCAACTTTAAAGCCACACTACATTGTTTGTCTAAAGGTTCAGTGAGTCTCACGTACCATCTAATTGTGCTTGATCATTAGCAATGATTTATAGTTTTTTCTTTTGAAATAACCCAGAACTTACAAACACTGACACACCTATCCACCATCTAGGTTGTGGATCTTAAACCCAAAGCCTCTCCTTCAGTCCCATTCTTATGGGAAAAGTGCCATTTGAAATTTAACTCATTCACTTGTTTAGTTATCAACTATATGATTGCTCTGATTCTAAGACAATGAGCTCTAGCTCAACCCACATCTCCTCCACCTAATAAGGTTTATGGGAAGGGAAAGGTCGTGGGTTCAAAACACATTAGGTGCTTTTGTAACTTACTAATCAAAAATAAAGTATTGCTCTAATTCTGCGCTAATGAGCTCTTCAACTAACACTTCCACCCCTTATAAGTTCTAGGGGAGGGTGAGGTCTTGGGTTCAAGACTCAATGGGTGCGTGTTTAACTTACCAATAATAATAATAAATAGTGTTCGCTATGATTCTGCTATGTGTAACTGATTGCTCTCTGATTCTGTTCTGAGCATTTTGTTTTCACAAAGGTTGACATAGCAAATTGTTAACACCACCACTTTACTATCTAATACTGAGAACTTGCCACCTCAACAATTGCAGAATTTTTTTTTTTTTTGGGGGGAAAAAAGTATACAAGTAGACTTATTGTTCTTAATTGGTAAGAATAGTATTAATAAAGCTCAAAGCCCCTAAGTGCTTTTTGAAGAAGCACAAAAGCACGCCTAGATGCACTTTTTAAATTTTTTTGATAAAAAAAAATATATATGAATCATTGAAATTAATGCTTGATCTTGAAGGAAATGACAGTGGGATCATTCACTTATTTAATATTAAAACCCTGATCTTAAAGGGTTAATATTACAGACACAAAAAAATTGCTTACATACACAAACAATAATAAACTACTATTCTTGTACTTTTTCATCTTTGCCTTTTGGATATAATTTGATTAAATCATTTGCTTCTTTTGATCATGTATAGCAAACTTTCTATAATTAGATTACTATCATATTGTCCATTGATAATTGTTTTCAGATTTACCATATACAAATTTTAAGCAAAAAAATTTGAACTTACAATCTTGGAGCAATTGCACCATCTATTTTAGCAAATAGGAAGAATATATTACTATTTAGATTTATTAGTTTAATTAGCAAGAAATCATGTGCCAAATTTCAACAACCAAAACAAATTTGAGTAAGACTTTAAAATAAATATTAGCTACAAAAGAAAGTAAAACGAAATAAATTATTTATTAAAAGGAAAAGAAAAAAAAAATGAGAGAGAGAGGAGGAGGCTTAAGGTATTGTAGTGTGTACCGGAACAGAGCATCTTCAGGTGGTTTTTACTGGGCCTTGTTGTAACTGAATACAGTTATAGCTTTGTACAGGGAAAAAAAATGAAAAGACAGATTACGAGTTTGTGCGTGAATCTAACAGCATCCAATGAGAAAGAAGGGTTTTGGTGCTTTTGTCATTGGATGTGGATATTAGATTCACACACAAGCCTGAAATATGACTCTTCTTGCGCAAAGTGCAAGTGCTTCTGTATTGTATCTATGTACAACAGAGAGAGCGAGAGAGAGAGAGATTCTTCTTATTAAGCTTTTTGTACGGAGCCCTAGCTAGTTAGGTTTGGCTTGATTTCTTTTGGGCTTTTGGGCCATACTTTGAGTAAACGGACTGATTTGTGTCGTACTAATGTTTCCCCACACTTGGTTGAATGTGTTGGGCCTCTTATTATGGCTGATGGGGACAATGGAGCAAAAGCTGTATCACAATGAAAGGGCTTTAATGATTTTTTCATTTTTTTTGTCCTTAAATTATGTGACAAAATTCCATTTATTTTGTGTCAATTTAACTTATGAAGTTTTGCAAATGTCTCAATACCATCATTGATTTTAGGAAATTGCTTCGTAAATTAATAATATGAGACTAAAAAGTTTGAAAGACACAGTATAAACTAGAGGTAAACATAGAACAAGACTTTAAAAGTAAAGAAACTAAGTAGGTGAAACCTAATTTGTGTTTAATTTGAATTATAACTCAACTTGATACATAAGTATTACAATTTTTAATGCCATATTTTATGAGGCTTGATTTTCTAAGTTGCGTTTTTTAGTCCATTGTGAATCTGCTATGTAAAATACAAATATTGCTACTTCATATTGGAGTTTGTCGTGTTTTTTAGAGAAAAAAATTGTTCTGCCACTCCTTGTATATTTTTTCTAAAAATAACGAAATTATTGCAATTGAAAAGTTAAGGAGGCAGATTATGGAGGAAGTTCATAATACTCCTTTTACAATGCATCCCAGTAATACAAAGATGTATTTGGACTTGAAAACTAATTCTCAGCAACTCCGTAAAAGTAGGCAAATTGCCAATCTAAGTAATTTTTTATGTCGTATGATTGCCTTTGCATGTGTTAATTTTCTTTTTCTTTTTCATTTCCCACATATCTGAGAATTTACTCTTTCTATTTTTGGCCTCTCTTGTACTTGGAAATCTGTGTAAATTCCCAACAAAGATTAAATTAAAATTGTTGTTTTAATTTTTTTTTTTTTAATCTGATTATGTGAAAAGAAAAATAAAAAAGAATGTTAAGGGATTAACTAAAAAGAAAAAAGAAAAAGGAGGGAATGATGATAGTATTGTGGATTGTGGATGAGAATTTATGAGGTGCATGTGACGACGTAATCAAGCACATGGACATGTGGACTTTCCTTTTTTACGTTCCCATGTCCCTCTCGCCACATGAAAACATACTTTCTATCTGCCACGGCCCACGATGGCTGATTGGCTGCCCCTAGTAGTAACCGGCCACTTCCCCCATTGATTCCAAAAGCACCCTGCAAAATAACATTTATAACAAAACTCATTGACAAAATTAGCCATTTAAAACCTAACAACGTTTCCTAATTAAAATTAGTATTTCCAGGCACATGGAGAACATGGCTCACTCCTTGACTCTAGGAAAACGTAAAGGAAAGTAGTGTGAATCGTGTGTGTAACCATTATGGGCCACTTAGGCCCACAACTATTCATTAGGGCTTCCTCTCTGCTTCTTCATTCTTTGGCACATGGTATGGTCCTTTTGTACACAAGACTTGGATTAAAAATTATAATCCTAGCTAGAAATTAATATTATTATTAATGATAATAGAGCCACCTATGGATTCCAGTTACCTCAACTGGTAAAGTCTCTGATAATTGTATATAAAAGATTTGGGTTTCAATCCCCGCCTACACCAAAAACTGACTAGTGTCTTGATATGATGATAAAGAACTATTATCAATTAGTGTAGATACTTCAATTAGCATCTTTTAGTATTTTTAACATAGACATTTAAAGTTTAAATTCATCGAGATTGTAACTATTGAATTATTAAAAACGAAAAAGAAAAGGAAAAGAGAAAGAAAATCATAACCTAAGGGCTTACCATGGAAATGTAGCATATGTTTTATAATGTATTGGATAGTAAAATACTATATTAAAGAGAAAGTTCGTCAATAATGCATGATTATAATTAGCTAGAGTTTCATCCACGCATGTGCACAGCCGTCATACACTTTGTTTTGTGTTTACCAGTAAATAGAAGAAAAATAAATACGTACCAACCAACGGAGATACATGAAAAGAACATCCTAACAATACAACAACACACTCCTTCCTACCTGTATTACTATTACATGCAACACAAACAATTAAAGTGAAAAGCCCCACTATTCCAAAGATCCAGTAAGGACATATGGCTTTAAGACCATACGATCCATAGACTTAGATATATGTTAGCCAGAGAAATAGCCATTTGTTTTATTTACTTGGTAGACGTAGCACTTACTACAGGTGCATGTGCTTGCATGTTCTTGAGCTCATGCTATTGTGAAAAAGCAGAGGAACGAAAGAAACTATACCTTCAAGTTATGAACCGCCACCAGTAATTCTGTCCAAAACTAGAATAGGTAGCAAGCAATAATTAGAAAAAATCAATAATTCTCGAAAATATTTGTGTACTTGATATTTTTTTTCATTTTCTGAAACCATAAATGAATTTTGTGATAATAAGAGAATGTATTGCTTATCCTGAATTATTATTATTTTTCTTGATGAGGAGTACTTAATCACTGGCTAGTGATTAATTTGGAAGATAACGTGCCTAAAATCACAGTGTTTTGTTGTCCAGAAAACAAGGAAAAAACAAAAAAAGATTCTACATTAATGTTAAACCTGGGATCTCTTCCAAAGAATATCACTGACAAAGATGCATGCATCTTTGTCTTTAAGATTGTCTTAAAGTTTATCTATGTTCGTCGCCGTACTATGAACCAGACATGTTAGAACATGATTTATTAGATCGGTGTTTAGGAAAACAATCATAATTTTGATGAAAAAAAATGGGGTTCATGAATGTCAGAAGAAAATCTACCTTATCCCAACATTAAGATCTGAATTGTCCACTATTCTGAACACAAATATTGCCAAGTAAGCCCTATAATTTATAATAGTTTTCATATATAGGTTTCCTGTTTGGAAACATGGCTATAACCACCAGAAACCCTAGAGGCCTATAAATTTTCATCGCTATGTTTATCGATCTGGAAGGAGGAAATTAAGGGGACCCCAATTTCTATGCATTGAATTTAGAAAATGGGGGAGGAATAATCCAGGGTGTTCTCATGAGAGATGGAGGTGTGTGATGAAAGGTAGTGGCTTAGGGGGGTTGGGTGGTGAAGAAGAATCATGTGGGTGCATGTGGATTGAGTTGGAGAACATGCCCAAAGACACAAGCAACATCTTTGCTACACTTGGCTCTCTATTATTCATGTATTGTATCCCATTCTCTTGGACTACTCCTTCTATGAAATTGTCTATGTGGTCCCCACCTTTTTTTAAACAATTTGTGTATTAACTTATGTTATCCTCAATGGCCACCAACCCATGTCCCAATTCACCATATAAAAGCACTCATTGTGTCATTTGGGCTATAGGGGTTTTATCTAGCTAGCTATCTAGGCAACTAAAGTTGTACGGTGTGTGCTTAAAAGTCTTCAAAGTTTGATTGAAATTTTTGAAATATGGGAGTTTCTCCACAATCCCTCCTTGTTTCCCTTGATCTGAAGGGTCTGCTTCAAGGAAATGATCATGAGCAAAGTTGCAGTGCAAAAGGGTCTTTGTGTAGCAAACATATGGGAGCCCAAGCCAACAAGAGAAGTTGGCAAATGAAGAAGCAAAGGGTTATGAGGAAAAATGGAGGAGGACATGTTAAGAGCAAGAGGGCAACGGGGATTTTGATGAAGAGGGTGGCACGTCTAGGTTCAAAAAAGCCGGCGAATGGGATTGTGAGAAGGGTTAGAACCTTGAAGAGGCTCATTCCGAACAGTGAGTCCATGGGCTTGGATGGGCTCTTTCAAGAGACAGCTGATTACATTTTGTCTTTACAAATGAGAGTGAGAGCCATGCAGGTTATGGTTAATGTATTGGGAGTTTCTGATGAGTGATCTATTCATTTGTAAAGGCTGTAATCATCATTCTTTTCTTCCTCTTCCTCTTCCTCTTCTCTTCTTCTTCATCTTCTTCTTCTTTTTCTTTTATTTTTTTTATTATTTATTTTTACTTCTTTTCTATTATGCTTTGTCTTTTCATGTGGTTCATAGACATAGAAGCTTGAGTGTTGATGTTGTCTAGGTTTATTAACAACAGCTTGGTCATTATATTTGGTCATGAAAAGTGACATTGGGATGAACAAGTGATCAGTTAGTGAAATTCATATTTTTATTCTTCACATTTATGTTACCAAATTCGATATATAGCTTTCTGCTCCGTTGTATTGTCTTCAAAATTGTATCGGCTATTAACGGTATGGTTACCATATATAATTACGGCAAAATAGTGTGGCTATTTGAAATTATGAAGAGACTTGAACTGTTGGAACATAATAATGTGTCCAAATCAAATTCTAAATAGACTTGTATCGAGGTATATTTTACAAATTTTCTTACAACTCCTTTTTTAGGGTGGACAATTCTGGATTACAATGGTAATGATGAGATCAAATTCAAAAAACATATCTACATAAGGGGTTTTGTCAACCAATTAACCTTTTTTTTTTTCACAAGGTCAATTGGCAAAGTATTGCTGTTAATTTAATCAAGCTTGATTCAAAGAACATACTAGTTGGTTGGAATATAAAATTATAGAAGATGTTACACATTATATTGCTTGAATTGTTATCTTTTTCAAACTGACACCGGTGATAAAGTATATAAAGACTCTTTTTTATTATAGGATTTCAAAAATGGGGAAAAAAAGAGAAGCTACATTCGTTTAGGATTATTATAGCTTACATAATAAAGCCCTAAAGAAAATGTTAAGTTTTTTTTTTTTTTTTTAAATAAAAAAAATCAGAGCTTTCAAAAAATTATATGCGAGCAATAAAATCACGCCTAAAAAAGTTTTGAACTCGTTTAATCTTGTTACTAGATTGTATTTACGTTCTATAACAACAATGATTAGCGTTTCATGGCTACAATGAATCTCAAGATATTCACAAGCATGGTCTAAATATTAGCATATTGTGAGGACAAGAATAGATAATGGAGCAAACAATATGTAATGTGAGTTGAATAGATTGAAAAAAAAAAAAAAAAAACTTTTAGGATGATTATCCATCTACTTATTATTATATTCGTTACTTTGCACTCCAGCTTCAACTAATATTAGTTGCAAAAATTCACATCCAAATTATAAATTTATTTTTAGCTTGGTTACAAGTGTATTTAATGTTGTTGGAGTATCATGCAAACATCAAGATATTCTTCGTGAAAATTAAACATATTGTTCAAGTTATAGAAACACTACGAAATAATGAAAGATCAGCAAATCGTGGCTTGAATCAAAAGACATATATATAAAAGACTTGGTAATTAATACACGTTGGAATTTTCACTAAGGTGCATTTGTTAGTCTTTCCTGAGTTGCAAATTCGTACCCAATAGTCCATAAGGAGGAACGCCAAACAAAAAGCAAGGCCCAAAAGTCCATGAAAAAGAAAGCCCAATAAAAAGCAAGGTCCAAAGGCCCGCCAAGAAGATCGAAGAACATGAAAGGCCCAAAGAAAACAGAGAAGAAACAAAAACCTAGACTTACGCAAAGAAATGCAAGGGAAAGTGATCTACAATAGAATACAAACCTGCAGCAGAATACAGTTCTTCAGCAGGTCGAGGCAAATTGGGTCCAAGACCATTTTGATCTAGTAAATATTATTTGGCCCACAAAGGCCCAAATCCTTTTGTATAAAAGGGTAAGAGTGAAAACTAATATGAAGAAACACGATGAAAAGAAACAAGTAACAGCAGAAAGTGTCAACAGCAGGAACTGCATAAAGGAAAGAAAAGCCAAACCAAAGGAAATGATGAACACAATAGGAAACGCGGGAAGAAATAAGACAAAGCCAACGGCAAAAAATGTGTGAAGGAGAAAGAAAACAAAATCAAAGAAAAGACAAAAGAAAACAAGGCAAGCCCAAGAGCCTATACTTTCTTCCACAAAAGATAAATATAGGCAGAAAAGACACATAGGAGAATGAAACAAAATCAATCTACTACAATGGAAACAGCGTAGGAATGAAAGAAGACAAAAATAGAGGATAGTGAAGCAAGTACACAAGGGCCGGGGTACCACCAACCTGTACCCAGCAAATACAAGGGAGGTAGGCCCACAGTCAAGGGATTCAGAGGGTGTGGTTTGGTGGTGGGAGGAAAAAGGGTCTATATTTAGTTTCTAGCCATGGCTTTTTTTAGAAATATACCCTCCTGGGATAGTATCTTACCCAAAAGAAGTAGTAAATGGCTGGGACCATTTGATGCATGCCATAGAGGGAGGTGAAGAAAAACCTAAATTCTTATCCGTTTGGAACTGAGAGGTAGATGTCTCACAGTGAAACCAAACAAAGAGGAATTTTGTCATGAAACAAGAAGTGGTGCAATAAATGAGTACTAAGCAGTGGTAGTGGATGGGCAAGCAATGGGTTGGTGAACAGTCTTGAAAGAATGCCCACAACAAACCAAAAACAGTTGGTGAAGCCCTAGGAGGTAGCCATAGATGAAAGCGCAGAGGGGGGGGGGGGACAACCCACGCCAAGATAGCAGTAAGAAACTAAGAGTAAAAAGAACAAAGAGATAGAAAGAAAGAAAGAAAATGGTAAAAAGAAGAGAGAAAACACGGCAGAAATAGGAGAATGCATCAATAGACTATCTTTTCCCTCTCTCTTCAACAAACCCACTCTTTGCAATCTCCAAAGGATGACTACTCTGAGTCACATTCCAAACCACTCAACTTTGTAACCTAATTGGGTAACAAGGTTGTGTAAGTTGGAGTTAAGCTCTCTTAATCATTATCCTACTGAAAACACTGTTCTTTTAATTCATGATTATGCTGGCAGAAACTTTACATATTCTTCGCCAACACGTGTATTAGTGTGTTTAGCTTTAACTATTATTCTATCATACTTATATGTGTATAAATTGCAATCCATATTCTCAAGATTACATTTTACATATTTATATGCAAATACATATATGTGTATATATATATATATATATATATGTGTGTGTGTGTGTGTGTGTGTGTATATGTATATGTGTGTGTGTGTATATATATATACTTGAGATTACACTAACCCATATAAACTAACGTTTGCTTAATGGGTATTTTTTTTGGGTTTTAGAGTTGTTTATGTGTAGGAAGTGGAGAAATATTTTCTGCAAAAGAAAATGAAGAGTAGTCATTCTCGTTACAGAAAAGTGTATAAAACTTTACTGCACTACAGAAAGTTAAGGAAAGTTCCACAGTAGAAGCTAGAAATATGTACCTTTTGCAGTAGAGATGGAGAAAGGTCACTCACATTGTAGAAAAGTGCAGAAAACTTTATTGCATAGCATAAAGTTAAGAAAAGTCTGTTCCGTGGCAAAAACTGGGGAAATGTTCCTTCTACAGTAGAAACAGAGAATAAGCTCATTTTGCAATGCCTTCCCTTGGACTTTAAACTCAATGTTTGTGCACAAACTGGCAGCGGTAGAATGGTACCTTAGAGCCCATTTTGCGGAGCGTCAGGCCCAACTTCCTTCTTAGAAAAAGTCTAGACTATACGTTGTCTAATAACATCAAGATATGTGTCTAAGGTACAAGATGTGTAAAAAAAACACCCTCAACAGTCTTATTGGCATGTTTTCTTCTATATATAATTAATATAATTGATGTGATTGAAACTGTTGTGTAAGATAAGATGGTTTATATTATAGACATAGAGTATAAGCTAATATCTTATTTGGCATAAGTAATAAGTTGTCACAAGCATTATAACAAAAATATCAAGATATTATGAGTGCAAGCTTTATAACAAAAATATCAAGATATTATAAATGCTATGAAGTTGATTGAAGTTTCAAAGTAACATTGGGATTGGGATTGGTCTTATCAATTGCAACAACTATTATAGAAAGGGCTTTCTTTTTTCCGACATTGAACATTGTTTAAAATCTATTTCATAATCAAATGGGAGACCAATCGATAAATTATTACTTGGTGTCATACATAAATATATATATATATATATATATATATTTAAGACCCATTTAAAAAATAATAATAATAATTTGATAGTTACAATGGGGTGGAGGACTTAAACACTAGATTTCTAGGTTGAGATGCCAATTGGGCTACAAGTTTCTTGAAAATGAAGAAATTATAGGAAAAGGTTTCTATTCAAATTTGACTATTTTGAAGAAAAACTTTTCAAACTCCTCCTATATCTTTTCAAGCGAAAATACACTTTTAGTCCCTACATTTTGGGCCGATTCCCATTTTGGTCCCTATTTTTATTTTGCTACCATTTCAATCCCTAAAAATAGAAAATCAATTTTATTTTGGTCCCTACGGTCAACCCGCTAACTGAAAACTCCTACGAGGCAGACGGAGTGTCCTGCTTGCTGACATAGCGCTGATGTGGCCATTAAAATATTATTAAAAAAAATTATTTGGCATTTTTTAAATGCCACGTCAAATTTAAATTAATAAAAAATTAAAACAAAAAAAATAACAATAGGTTATCTGCCAAAAAAATAATAATAATAATTAAAACAAAAAAAATTATTTGGCATTTTTTAAATGCCACGTCAAAACCATTAACGTAAAGCACCGTAACACAAAAAGAAAAGAATAACAACGAAGGTGTCAAAGAAGCTAAAGATTGCTCAACAGGAATTGGTCCAAAAAGGGAACCTAACCCCAATACGAATAACCTACTACAAACTTCTGCCGTTGAAGTTAACCGTGCTAGAGAAAGGGCCTAAATGGTTTTGGATTCCGATTTCACAAAGTTTCAGAGAATGGGAATGTCATAAGGGAGAGAAAAGATGGTCTACTGATACATACCCCTACTTCTGCCATGTTTTCTCTCTTCCTTCTCTCTTTTTTTACCACTTAGTTTTCTTTTAGTTCTCTGATTCTCAATTTCTCTCTTACTCTTTTCTTGTTCACCCTTCCTCCATGTTCTATTGTTCCTTCCTAGCTACCTCTCATCCTTTTTATACCTCTTAATTCTATGGGATTTCTTCCTTTTGTCCCTAAGGCTTCACCAACCGTTTTTGGTTTCTTGTGGGCATCTCTCTAGGCTTGCCCACTAACCCATTGGTTGGTCGGCCACTACCTCTGCTTAGAGTTTGCTTGTTGCACTCCTATCCATTCCCAGACAAAATTCCTTGTTTTGTATCTTCCCTCCCTCATTTCTGCCTTACCTTCAATGGATAAAGATTGGAGGCTCCCACTACACTTACCCCTATGGCATGCATTAAAATGGCCCTAGCCATGCTTACCTCTTTTGGGTGAAATGCCATCCCAATAAGGCATTTCTCCAAAAGAAGCCTCAACAAGAACCTCAAAATAGACCTCTTTTCTCCCCACCACCAAACCACACTGTAACGACCCCACCCTACCTGTGTAGATATTGTCCGCTTTAGGGCCTCATACCCCTCACGGTTTTGTTCTCCCCCAAAGCACACAACAGTAGGGGAAAAGGCCTCTATACATTAAAAGGAGATCATTCCTTATAAACACATTCTCATGTGCTTCCCTAGGCGATGTGGGATTCCATGGAATGCAAGACCCCCCTTTTTAGGTCACTACAATCCACCCCCCTTTCGAGCACACGCTCTGTAACGATCCCCCCCCCCAAACTATGTAGATATTTTCTGCTTTGGGACCCATACCCCTCACAATTTTGTTCTTTCCCAAAACACATAACAATGGGGGAAAATACCTCTACACATTGAAGGGAGGTCATTCCTTATAAACACATTCTCATGTACTTCCCTAGGCAATGTGGGATTCCATGGAATGCAAGACCCCCATTTTTGAGTCACTACAATCCACCCCCTTTACGAGCACATGCGTCCTCGCGTGTGGGGCTCTCATACTATTTGTAACAACCCCACCCCACCTGTGTAGATATTGTCCGCTTTGGGACCTCATACCCCTCACAGTTTTGTTCTCCCCCAAAGCATATTTTGTAACGACCCCACCCCACCTGTGTAGATATTGTCCGCTTTGAGGCCTATGCCCCTCACGGTTTTGTTCTCCCTCAAAGCACACAACAGTGTGGAAAAAGGTCTCTACACATTGAAGGGAGGTCAGTCTTTATAAACACATTCCCATGTACTTCCCTTGGTGATGTGGGATTCCATGGAATGCAAGACCCCCATTTTGGGTCACTACAATCCACCCCCCTTACGGGCACATGCATCCTCGCGTGTTGGGCCCACACTTTCGACTAGGCCATGACTCTGATACCATCTGTAACGACCTCACCCCACCTATGTAGATATCGTCCGCTTTAGGGCCTCATACCCTTCACGGTTTTGTTCTCCCCCAAAGCACATAGCAGTGGGGGAAAAGGCATCTACACATTAAAGGGAGGTCATTTCTTATAAACACATTTTTATGTGCTTCCCTAGGTGATGTGAGATTCCATGGAATGCAAGACCCCCCCTTTTTGGGTCACTACACACACCCTCTGAATCCCTTGACTAAGGACCCCACCTCTCCTGTATTGGCTGGGTACAAGTAGGTAGTGTCCTGACCTTTGTGTGCATTCCAGTATCCTCTGGTTTGTCTTCTTTCACACGTTGTTCCTGTCGTTCTTGCATTGTCTTGTTCTGCTACGTGTACTAGTTCGTGTATATCTTCCACGACATAGAGGATGTGTAGGCTTTTGGGCTTGCACTGCCTCCCTTCATTCCCCCATGGGCTGGGCACTGCTTGGGTAAAAGCTCTTGCCCATCTAGCCCATTGGACTTCTACTTCTACTATTCCTCTTCCTGCCATGGCTATGGGCCTGCTGGCTGCCCTTCCTGCCATGTTGGTCCATTAGAGTTTATTATCTCTTTCCTTGGGTTTCCCCGGCCTATTTACTTTGTCTTTACCTCTTATTGATCCTATGGGCCTACTAACTGTCATTCCTGCCACGTTGGCCCATTTAGTTTATTACCTCTTTTCTTGGGCTTCCCTGGCCCATTTACTTTGTCTTTACCTCTTATTGATCGCATGGACCTACTAGCTACCATTCCTACCATGTTGGCCAATTTGGTTTATTACCTCTTTCCTTGGGTTTCCCGGACCCATTTACATTGTCTTTACTTCTTATTGATCTCATTTTCTCTCCTTTCCCTTATTGTTAGGCTTCTTCTGCCATTGGGCATTTTGTTAAAAATGGTCCTCAACAAAGCTCTCTCTCTCTCTCTCTCTCTCTCTGATCAAAATCTCTATCTCTCTCTCTCTCTTTCAACTTTCTCTTTGGGATCTAGGTTTAAAGAAAGAGATGGGCTAAGACCGGTGGTGGTGGTTGTGAAGCGGTGGTCGGTCTAGTGGTGGATGGGGGTTGGCTTTCTCTTTGACATGTTGCTATTTATGCAGAATGGCTATCGTCATCGTCAACATGAACATCTCTACTCCTGCCACCGGAATGTCATCATCGTCATCAGCTATAGTTTCTTCTCAGTTTTGGGTCTCCAACTCTAAATGATGTCACAAAAGCCCGAAGAAAGCACACACAATACTCTCTTTAATGGACAAAAACTAAATTGTTAGTTTTTGGGTAGTAAACCTCAAATTCACGAGGGGTTCCCTGAATCTACAAGGAGATAAACTAGAATCCATCTGAGAAAAGTTTGAAAGAAACTCTGCAATTTTATTAATAATAATCTGATTTGTCTTTGACATCTACAAAACATATAAATACTAAGAAAGTAAAACCCTAGGACAATTAAGAAATGTCTGAAACTCTAATTTGCACTAATTACGAGATTAGGTGGCAAAATACCGAATTTTAACAAAAATATTAAAATTGAGTTAAATGCAAAATCATAAACTATTAACCTTAAGGGTCGTCCCAAAACAGACAGGATCTTATTCTGAATTTTAAACTAAAAGTTATTAAGGAAAAACAAATATTACTATAAATAGCAAAAACATTATTTTCGAGGCTTTAACGAAAGAATTTGAATCTGGATAAAAATGTCATTTCCCTTCAACCTATCAAATTTCATACAATTCTGACACTGTCACCCCCGATGGCCTCTACTGGCACCCCCCTTTGATCTTGCATTGTGACTTTCGACGCTCTTGCTGCTCTAGGAAGACATGTGTTGTCCGTTATACATCACTAAGCCATTTCAGTTCTGGGGTGGTGGTAGTACCAAGCTTGAGTTGCAGAGTAAAATGGATCGCTTGAAGAGAAAGCTTAAGTTAGTGGTCACTGCAAAGCTCTCCAAGTTTTCCTCCCTCAATTTTAGGTTGGACTCTCAGGTCACGTGCTCTCACTGAAAATCTTTTAACTTAATTTTTTTTTTTTTTTAATTGAGGTAATGGGTGTTTGATTAAATGACTAAGAGAGTTGAAGATAATGTTTCTTTGGAGAGATTTAGTTGGTTGGAGATGTGGGTTGTGTGTGGATTTTGTGAAAAGGTGATAGGTTTGATCAAGTTTTTTGTTTTGGTTGTTAGGCGGAGAAACCGTAGGCTAATTGGTTACCAATTCCATTTTGGTTAGGTTTGTTGTTCGCGTGGGTTGCGGTGGCTTGATGTGTCCATTGGTGACTGATCGGTGGTAGTGGTTGTGATTGGTGGTCTGATTTGTTCATTGGTGAATGATTAGTGGCAGTGGCTTGAGGTGGGTTTGTTGGGTTCAACTTGCTTGAGATGGATTTATTTGGGTTTGAGATTTTTTTTTTTTTTTTTTTTTTTGGGTTGTTGTGTTGTATTTTTGGATTGATTTGGTACTTTGGGGCTTTGGGATTTGATGATTTTGCTGGGGTTTAAGAAAATAGTGGTTTTGAGATTTATGATTTTGTTTTTGAGCTGAATTTTTTGGTTTTTTGTGTGTTTGTTTCCTAAGAAAATTTTTGAATTTGCTAATTGTAGACATAGCATTTTGTACCCCTTACAACTCGAGTCCCCATTCCCCAATGATGGTAAAATTCTAAAACCCGAGGTTGGTTTAGGGCCTGATCAAATTATAAATTGACTTGAGGAAGGTTTTATGGAAAATATAACTCTTTTATGAATTAAATAAAGCTATTTTTGGAAAATAAATACCACGTATGTGTACACAGGTTTGATGTATGCGTACGCATACAGGGGCCTGCGTACGCAACTAGGGTTCCAGAAGCTATGAAAAGCAAGTTTTTTGCATAAAAGACTGAGGTTTGAAATGAATCTCACATCATCTGAAAGCTGTTCCAAACCCCCATTTTCTCAATATAAAAAGTCATACATGGTACCTTTTCAACACACAGAAAATCCTAACGGAAAACCTAAAATTCACTAGAAATAGTGAATCAAAAATGGAGTTTTTCATAAAATTCACTTTTGTATTTGATTTTGAATAGATTGACTGAGGAGAACGGTCAAAATGAAGCTTGAAAAGCTTCTTGTTTGAGGTATCAAGTTCTAACCCTTTTCTTTTCATTTCTCTGTTTTAATTCGGTTTTCTTTTGGTTTTTCTTGCTTTGTTTGTGTTATAACTTGTTTAGATAGCTTAGGGTTTAGTAGTTTTCTGTTTTAAAGCATGTTAGGTTGTTAGTTTCTTTAGTTTTTGTTTCTGCTCTGTTTCTGTGTTTTTGTGTTTCTGGGTTAGGGTTCTAGGGCGTGTTTGCGTGCGCATAAAATCTTCTTGTTTGAGGTATTAAGTTCTAACCCTTTTCTTTTCATTTCTCTGTTTTCTTTTGGTTTTTCTTGCTTTGTTTGTGTTATAACATGTTTAGATAGCTTAGGGTTTAGTAGTTTTCTATTTTAAAACATGTTAGGTTGTTAGTTTCTTTAGTTTTCGTTTCTGTTCTATTTTTGTGTTTTTGTGTTTCTAGGTTAGGGTTCTAAGGCATGTCTGCATGCACATGCTTCTTGCATGCGTACGCAGGCTCGAAGTATGCATACACAGGCCTATGTATGTGTACATGTACTCAAGCCTAGAAACCCTGATTTGTATCTTTCTGCTTCTGTTTCTTCTTTTCTTTTATGCCATATGCTTCTGTTCTCACCCCTTTTTATGTTTTTGAGTTTTTGTTTCTTTGTTTGATTGCACATTTGTCCTTAACGTGTTAGATTAGGGTTTCTCTAATTTTCTTGCTTTGATATGCTATGAACACGCATTCAAATGTTCATGCATTGATGCATAAGTGCCGTTGTGCAGTAAGTTAAGTAAAGGTAAGTCATGCATTTCACATGATCATGCATTTATTTGTTACGTGACCTTGATCTTTCCTTGTTGAATATGTATATGCAAAGTCTATGTGTCATGCTTTAAATATGATAAACATGTTTGTTTGATTGCTGCCATGTTTCTGCCATGATTTGTTTGCTGCCTTGAATGATATGCATGATATATGTACGCTAGGTTTGATGTGGATTAGCATGATAGTTATATGTTAGGGTTTTGGAATGATTGATGCCATGTTGATTGTTAGATGTGTGTGTGTGTGTGTGTGTGTGTGTGTGTGTGTAGAATACAATATTGAATGTGTCTTTAATGAGATTAAGACGTAAGACACAGTTTTTGGAAACCGACCCACGGGTCAAGCGGATTTGGATGCCTAATACCTTCCCAAAATCGTACCTAAACTCTGAACCTATACTCTAGTAGTAAGATCAGTCCTTCTACGTAAAGGCACTATGTGAATGATTCCTAGACCTAATCTAGGTGGCGACTCCATCTTTTCTTCGCCCCAATCCACTCGACCGAGGCGTACTCCCCCTTTCCTTTTAGGAGGAAGACCGATGGCACCCACACTAGTTTGTTTGCTGGGGAAGAACATTAAGTTCATATTACGGGGAATGAAGAACTGTTCTTACAAAAAAAAAAAAATAATAATAATAATTTAATTACATTAATGTTTATTTTTAAATGCCAAATAATTTTTTTAATAATATTTTAATGGCTATGTCAGGGCCATGTCAGCAAGCAAGGCACTTTGTCTGCCACGTAGGAGTTTTCTATTAGTGGGTTGACGGTAGGAACCAAAATAGAATTGATTTTCTATTTTTAGGGATTGGAATAGTAGCAAAATTAAAATAGGGATAAAAATGGGAATCTGCCCAAAATGTAGGGATCAAAAGTGTATTTTCGTCATTTTTTAAATTCACATCCAATAAAAAGATATAGGAGGAGTTTTAAAGGTTTTGAAACCTTGTCCAAAACTATATATGCAACAATTTCAAAATAAGAAAATTATCAAGGGCAACTGACAAAATTAAACTATATATGTATAAAAATATAAATTATAATTTACTAATTAGATCTTTTATAAAAATTACATTATTATATAATTTTTATTATTATTATCAATATCAATTAATATTTTTGTATTAATTTTACTTTCAAATTTGTTTTCTGAAACAAAAATCCTAGCTCCTATTGTATATTTTTATTATATTACAATTTGAGTAAACACGTAAATGATCTTAATCTTTTTTCAGAAAATACGTTCTACTTGCAAGAGAAACTTAAAAGTTAAAACCAGTAGCTTTTCACATCAAATTCAAAATTTAGACCTTTACAGGATTATTCGGTTTTTTTTTTTTTTTTTTTTTTTTTGATAATAGGATTATTCGGTTTATACAGTGGATTTCTTTTTTAAGTTTGTAGTTTTGAAATTTATTTTCTCGTCTGACCAGTTAGCTATTGCTCCTTTTGTATTGGGTCAGGGGCCTGAAACTTAAACCCTGAATCAAGAGACTGAACTATTTTCTTCTTGGTGGACCACAGATCGATGGGCTAATAACTTTAGATTCGGACTGTCTAACCCTCAAGCCCATATCCATGTTCCTACTGTGAAGATCTATGACCGAAAGAAGAAGGCCTTAAAGTACAAAGTTTTAGTACTTTAATGGACTAAGTAGATTGGATCAGGAAAATTTAGCACCTTGAAAAATCATAGACCTTTGGATTGAACCAGCCAATAAAACTAACCCAAGCCCACTAGGGCTTAAAATTTAGGCCTAATATCAGACTCATGCTGGGCTTGGTTGAGCTCGATCTTTAATCCATTTAGTGATTTGCAAAGTTCTTCTTCTTCTTCTTCTTCTTCTTCAGGAATGGTAACAAATTTTATGAAAGATAAAGAAACAAGACAAAAAAAGAAAGGAATATTGCCCACCATACAAAAACAACATCTCTAATCTAATTGATGCCATGGACTATACAATAGCTATTCGGGTCCAATCAATTGGAAAACTTTTTGGATTTCAAAGTTAAAAAATCTTGTTTGGGTTGAAGATGTTAGGCCCGCCCAAGATTCCAGGGAAATTGTCTATCCCAAAATATATATATATATATATATATATATATATGTAAAAAAAAAAAATTTTAAAAAAAAAAAAAAAAAAAAAAAAAGTAGGAGAAAACCAAGATGGTCGGGTGAATTCAAATAAAGGGGACAAAGGTATAGACAGCAGCATTCTATCATGTTCGATAACAGAGCTTTCCAATCTTTTCTCTAAAGATTCAAGATTTGTAACATTTCCAATACCATTTTAATTTGCACCAAAAGTGGATCATAACTTTAGTGTACAGTATAAAGTCAACTAATCAAATAGTGTTACAAGTAAAATATGGGACTCAATGGTGTGCTGCTGTATTCTAGTTCTTCAATTGATGGCTTTGTAGAAACCAGAAAAGGAAAAAAAAAAAAAAAAAAAAAAAAAAAGGGTTGTTGAGCAATAATTGGATTAATCTATATATGTGTGAGAATTTAAGAATTAAATAGTTTTCACGTTTACAGAATGAAATTGACTGATCGAAATGGCGTGCAATGTCTGCATATGATGATGATGAAATTGACCAAATTTTTTTACTCTTGTGAGAGTGTGAAGCAGAATTTATCAATTTAGATGTTCAAACAGACTGACAATTGAGGCTAGCATTTCGGTTAAAGTTTTCAAACATGAGGTACAATTGTGTCGGCACCAACCAAGTACGAAAATGTAAACATAAGTTGGGCTTCACATACCATTGAATGGGTTGTTCTTTCTGCTTTTTTTTTTTTTTTTTTTTTAATTTCAACTTTTATACAATTCTGATGTTAGTCATGTAATGTACTGGCTTGGACCTTGGGTGGGTATACGGTATACCTTGTTGTGAGAGAAACGAAAATTAATAGTCCGATGACGATGAGATGCGTAAAGAATATGACTTGTATACTATTGAATAGAAAAGGAGAGCAGTGTTGTCTATATCATAGTATTCAACATATCGATGCGGCTATGGAAGCTCAGACCACCAGTACTTCAATAAGAGGTCCCATATATATTGGCAAAACCTGTGCCTTGTATATATAATATATATAGTTCCCATCTGCAAATTTGTTGGCTAGCCAAATAATATCTCAATTCAGAATTTGCTACCATCGTACCATGGCATATAAATTATAAAGCATGCCATTCACGTAGGGCAACTTGATCAGAAAATTTGTAGATTCTCCTCCTGCATAGATGGTACAAACTATAGCCATTTGAGACAGGAACAATCATGCATGATACATGTTATTGTTCACTTTAATCATATAAATAAATTATTCTAGTGAGAATATAAATTTAATAATTAATTTTTGCATTATATATATAAAATAAATTTTCTTTCTCACAGCGTGTGAATTTTAACCGTTGTATGAGATTCATGGACTGTGAAAAGAAAAATACAAATTAATCATATGCAATGTGTAACATTTGTCATGCCTTTCCACCTATAAAACACTATTCATTTGGTAGCATATCAGTAGTTAAGCGAACTTTCTCTCTCTCTCTCTCTCTCACAACTGCACAAGAAGACAGGAAGTAGAATGGTGTTCTCCATTGGATCCGGATATTATCAAAGAGAAGATGATTACAAACATAAAATTTTGGATCTTTCCTCTCATTCAATTTTGACTCCCTCCCATAAGTCTCTCTTGGAAACAATATTATTTATATGTACAAGAATCATATTTTAACACGATTCAGCCAACTAAAATGGTTTTACTTTGACTTCCCCCATGTGCAGCTCTCACAATCTGACCCTATAACTTTTTATTCGAAGGTGCAAAATGGGGGATTATGACTGATGGGTTTACAAAAAAGATGGAAGATGATGAAGCAAAAGTTACAAACACTCACGAGTGACATCTACAACAAAGCAAAACACTCAAATACCTCAATTATGTCAAACATCTAGAAGGTCTTTGTTTGGAAGGAGAGAATCACAAAAGATTTTACTCATTTGTTTATTTTTATTATTCTGTATTCAATAGGATAAGTTCAAGACCCCAAGTGGGTGGTCTTTAAATTAAAGTAACGGTTAGGTGGGGTAAGAAATCTGTAATGAATTAAAAATCTTGACCTCCCCTATTGCTACAGGGAGTTTTTTAGCTTATGACCCGGCAATAATGGAGGGTGTTAGCCACTCAATTTTACTATATATTACAGATATTAATTCTCTCTCTCTCTCTCATAAATCATGATTAAGAAAAAGAAAAGAAAGTTTCATGAGAGATTTTTAGTTATAATACTAATTAAGAAAATAGACACAACATGCGAAGTATAATTAGCTTTAGTTTATTTACTTTATTTAATATATATACAAATCTTTGAAACTTTACTTATTACTTTTTTTAAAAAAAAATTAAACTGTATTTTTTGTGCAATTTATTCTTTAATCCCAAAAAACCAATTAAAAAATAAATATCCTAAACGAGCATACTAGTTTGCTGAAATCGTACTAAAATCATTGATTGAAAATTTATATATCTACTAAAAAATTGTTTATAACTTTTAATGACTTAATATTTAGTCTTTTACTTAAAAATTAAAATGTGAAAAAGAGGATAGATGAGATGGTGAGATACTATAATGCTTTTTCTTTCAAGATTTTCATATAAAATGATAGGGATTAAAACATTGCTCTTTAATATAACATTAAATTATTTCAATATATTGGCAAAATATTTGAAAATTAAAGAGAAAATAAATTAAAATAAGAAACAACAAGATGCAGAAATTTGATCATGTTCATGTATAAAAGTAGGGCTGAGTAGGTTAGACTCATGAGTCGTGACCGTAGTCAAATCTTGGGGTTTGAGTCTGAAACTTAGGGTTTGTAACGGTAGAAGGTGACTTTTCAAAAGAAAACAAAAACCTTTCGAACAAAAATTTGTTTAATTTATTTTGTCTCTTCCTGGGTCCTAAACGTATCCAAGAAGCAATACTAGTCAAACAGTCACATATTAACATTTTTAATCATTTCACAATTGTATAGTATCATGAAATGATTTTCATCGTATAAATTATTCTTAATTTAGAATATACTAGTTGATATTAAATTAACTTCCACTAACAAGGATGTAAAAATAATATTAATATAAAGGACAAGATCTTGAGAGCGTGTATCTCCAGCAAATAATAGAATATTCCAAAACCGCGTAAAATGTTGCATCCTCTACCTAGTTACAATATTATCTTATAATTTTTTTTTCCTTTTGTTTTTATTTGTTTTATTTATTTATTTATGCTAACTAAAATATATTGTTGAACTTTGATGATGTGCATTTGAAAAGAGGGAGGTATTTACTATTTAGGGATAGGTTAGTATAGGTTCCTATTACAATTGTCAATGGAGTGTTCCAAGTAACTTACTTCAAGTGAAAAGAATAATCCCAAATCTACCATTGGTCAATTAGTGGTAAGTGTAAAGAGTAAACTATTTCAATTCCCATGTTATTGTTTTTTATATATAATATTAAGAAAAATTATTACCAATTAATCTAGTACACATATTATATTTTAATTATATTAGAGAAGTTATATTGAACTCCCTAAAATATGTAAGAACCCAATTTAAGGGGAGAAGTCCATAAAAACCCCACAATATTGGGCTCCCTACACATTCCCCAAAATAGGAAAACTCTCCAAACCCTTATTTTAATATTTTGTGTGTGTTTGGTAAATGAAATAATAAAAAGTTGATGTATTGAAGAGTTTTTTTTTTTTTTTTTTTTTTTTTTTTTTTTGAGAATCAAAAAAATAAAGAGATCAATATATATGCTCTTATTACAAAAGCTATTCACCTATGTTTAATTTGGGGAAACAAAGTGCCATTAAAAAAAAGGGGGGAAAAAGAAGGGGGGGGGGTGTGGTTAAAAAATGACACTTTACCTTCTTAGATTTGAATGGATTCTCGTAGAAGAGTTAAAGAATGAGAATCATTTTTAGTGGAGCCCATAATTTCTTTGCCACACAAAACGGATGAAATAGTGAAAAAAAAAAAAAAAAAAAAAAAAAACCAAAAAAAAGTTATTGTGTAGTTTATCATTAGAAGCGTTACGTCCATAATATTTTCACAACAAATCTCAAATAGTAACTAGTAAGTTGTTATTTTAATTTGAATCAATAATTTAAATTACTTTATTGCTCACTCGTAATTAGAGATGTCAATTTTGCCCTACCCACTTGACCTGCCCCTCCCCGCTTCACCCGACGCGAATTTTCCCTTCCTAGCAAAGCTAGTGGGGCAAGGATGGGGTGAGATTTTAGCCCCGCCCTGCCCCACCCTACCTTGATAAGGGTTATAATTTGTAAACGTTTAATACTTTAAAACCCTACTATTTAAACAAACATATCAATATCAACTTATTTTATTTTACCTAACATGACTTTCTATCTCTATTTTATTATGTGTTATACTATGAGATTTTTGTTTTTGTTGTGATATTTTCTTGTTAAACACTTAGATAATATTATTTGGTTTTTGTAAAAAATAATTTGATTTGATGGGATAAATTTAGTTGTAATTTCAAGTATATTTTTATTAATGAAACAGATTTTATTAAAAGAATTATAATAGTTATGAGGCAAATTAACAAAAAGTGGAGTTTTACATGATGGAATGGGGCTTCATGAGGCACCAAGGGACGGGGATGAGGTAAGAAAATTTTCTCTGTCATGCAAGGCGGGGTGAGGATTGGACAAGACAAAACCATGCAGTATGGGGAGGAAGATCTCATCTTTCAGTCTTGCCCTGCCCCATTACTAATAACAACTTCATTTAGGATTTATTGTAAAAGTGTTATGAAAATATTATGTACATAGCATTTATCTTTATCATTTTGATATTGTTTTAGTTTTCCCTTACTTCTTTAACCAAATAGGTTAAATGCTATGCATACAACATTTTTACAACATATTTTAAGTGGTAAATTATTACTAATTTTAATTTAAATCTATCACCTAAATTTAATTTTTTATTCACTTATAACAGCTAATAAAAATCTACTACTTTTTTTTTTTATGAACATAAAAACCTACTACTTAGAATATGATTTGAAAATGTTGTGTATATTTCTCTAAAGAAAGATAATTTCATTTTTCCCTTCCCCCCTTTTTTTGAAACCAAACAGTATCCAAAGGCAAGTTAGCAACCCAAAAAAAAAAGGTGTCCAAAGGTACGCATATAATCAAAAAATGACAAAATTGGATGGTTTTTACCAAAGAAAAAGACAAAATTGGATGGTTATTACTACAATATTACGTACCCCCCAAAAAAATTAGATTAAAAGAAATGACTGGATCACGTTTTTCATGAGTAGGGCTCCCATAAGAGAAACGTGTTTGTGATGTCAGCTAGAGGGAAGATCAAGGAAGATGGGCCATTGGATGTAACACGTGTACGGTGATGGAGTGATCGTAGGACCCACAAAACGTGAGAAGGGAATCAAAGTGATCCACGTGGCGAAAGAGAAAGGTCACCGCCCCAAAGGGTTGCGCATGGAGAGTGAGAATGGGACCCAGGAGCGCACTTCATGGGCCAAGCTGGTTTCATGAAAGGGAGCTAACATTGATAAAATCCCTATCTTTGGTTTCGATTTTTAGGGCATATCTTAATTATGCCCCCCCTCTCTCTAATCTTAATCTTGTCCTCTCATTTTTATTTTAAAATAAAAAAAAAAAATAAAAATAGTGTCTTAAATCTTAATTAATTAGACTAGTCCATGTATTATTGAGTTTTGTTTGCCACATGGGTGAGAGAGTTTTATTCCCAGAAGCCAAAATGTGCTTGCTCATGACCACATCATGTGGGGCTGTTATTTATTTGTTATTAAGTTTGTGATATCTTTCAATGACTGATTTATTAGTACAAGTATTCTTTCTTAGTGATGGAGCAAACGAGTGGATGGAATTACACAATCTTTTAAATAATTTTAGATATATTATTGTTCTTTATTGTTGCATTGATCAGCTAGTTACACGTTGCATGTGAAATCATGTTTTCAAACACAATTTTAATTATATTGTGAAATTGTGAAATCATGCTTTTTGTGCTTTCAAAACACAATTTCATCTGTTTGTTTTGTATACATAGTGTGTAACTATTACTACTATATATATAATTTATAGAGAAGTGCTACATTTATAGCATTTTCAAAATTAATCATACGTGGTAGGTTGTTACGATTTTTTAATCTGAATTAATCACTGAAATTACCTTTTTTGGCCCAGTAGTAATAGTACATAACAACCTCCGGCCCACTTAAAATTTATTGTGAACATGTTATAAAAATGTTGTGTACATAACATTTCTCTAAATTATATTTTTTTTAAATGTATTTTCTTTTTCCTTTTTAAAATTACACCCGTTGAAAACAATTTCCTAGGATAAAAAAATGTCAAAGCTTTTGTTGAAAAAAAAAATTGAAACTTCTTACAATTTTAAGTTATGGGTTAGATTAAATAAGGGGAAAAAATGGTTCTAAAAAATGGGTAGGGTGGAATTATATAAAAAGCTTCACCGTTTATATCTTGTTTGAGATTAAGTCTCATGTTTATATTTTTTTCAATCAAATTATAAAGTTATGAAATCACTTCATTCTGAAAATATTTGTTTTTATATTTGTTATTCATTTTTGTTATTTGGGCAACAATGGAGTGAAAAAAACGAGAGACTGTTAATAAAAAAATTTGTTTTCACCTGGGCTTGTTCACCTACCTTTTCTTTGTATTTTTTTATTATTCAAAATAACAAAGATAGACAAAAGTTTCACATTGACAAAATAAAAAATGTAGATTTAATCTAAAAAATAAAAAATAAACCAGCCTACCATTTTTTATTTATATATTCAATCATTCTTTTTGAAGTTTTTTTGCCATTATTTTGAGGTCACCTCTAAGAAATTCATCTATGTAGTAATCTGGTATGTGTAGAATAGAAGACTACACATGCTTGAAGAAATATTCAGATACTTGATGAGCTATGAATACCCTTATTTCTCAAAATAATAAATTTTTTATAGAAATGGAAAAATTCTCTTTTCATTCTTCTTCTCCATTGATACCCAAAACAATAAAACTTCCATTCCCATATAATTAAACTTTATTTATTAGTGAAAAGAAAACTGTGAAATGATGTTATTGCTATGTATGTGCAACATATGTGTGGTGAATTTTATCTTAAAATCAAATTTATAATATTTGAGTTATGTACTTAAATTATATTTATTTATTATAAAATTCAAAGGAGTGAGATAACTATATTAGGATTTTTATTATTGTAAAGGATATTGATAACTTAAATTAATGTCCTATATAAAATTCGTGTTAGGCTATCCCTCAAAAAAATATGAATATTAAAATTTACCTCCACTGACCAAAAAGTTTTGGCTCCACCATTGTTTTCCGTGGGCTTCGAGATCACAGGAATAATAGTTCAAGTTTCTAGCATGAAGGTTGATTTGACATGAGAATTATATCATTTGTCTTTGTGGAAGTCATTGACATTGTGTTTGTTGGAACGTCTACATGTCAATATTGACTCATACGTGCGAGGCATAATATTGGTGAGGTATTGAAACTCCAACAACAATTAATATAAGTGAGACTATATATTATATAATCCGTAATGCAAGAAACATGCATGTACATATATACCAAACAAATTAAACCCAAATTTAGTAAGAATATATTGAGAACCCCTTAATTTTTTGTTGTTATGATCATGGACAATTTATTAGCTTTGACTAAAATGTATAATCCATCATTGAGTTCTTAGGAACTTCAATCAAGTCATAAAGGTAAACCAGCAACATATAATAAAAAATGATATAATAACATGGTGATGTCTCTAAAGAACCCTGCTAAAATGAAAGAGAGCCTTGTGATCTATCAAGACAAATAGTGAAATAGCCTACACCAATAAAAAGATAATTAATGATCCCAACTATGCCCTATATGACTTATTAACTTTCAAAGGTGGTAGCTAGGCTAGGCCATTGATATTGCCAAAGAATTCAATGAAACCTATGTGAAGGCATATGATATTTACCCCAAAAAAATAAAAGTCGCAAAGAAGAAGCTGAATATAAATGTTACCAAGAAAAGTTGGAAACAGAATTATTGCAGCATGTAAGGTAAGTTAGGTTTACACGGAAATTATGTCAGCTAGCCTTGTGTCTCACGGCTACACACGTGCATATACTGTTCCTTAAGGTTCCAACCAAATTAAAGATGTAGAAAAAAAGAGAGAATTTTGATAAATATCTTTTCCATCTTTCTTGCGAATTTTCCTTTGCAAAAGATAAAACAGCCGACATTCACCGACTATAGGAAGCTTATACGGCATTTACATTAATCCTTTTCACACCTAAAGTTAATTCTTTCCACCTTAATAAGGTACTTTAATCTTCAAAAAAGCAGTGTGATTCTGAGCTACAACTTGGTTCCATTGTCTGTCATATAGTTTATAGAACCAATTTTTTTGGTAATTTTTCCCAAACTAATCACAACTCATAAAGAATGGCATACATATGTATGTGTATATAATCTATAATAATGAAGTTGTGTTGAATTGGTTCAATTTTTTTACTCTAAAGAATAGCTTTCATATGAAGTTTGAATTGAAGATATACATATATACATATACATATTCATCATTCTAATGAAACTTTGTCCATTTTTCCAAGGATAAATTCTCAGTTATATTATATATATCATATACTTGATAACAAATAAGACATGTAAACACCCGTCCTTTGGCAATATAAAATGTTCATCACTACATTCTTTGAATTCTTTCTATTCCTTTTTGGTTCGTTCTCAGATGAAGACAATCTGGCCATATGATAGCTGAGGATCTATACACACACTCAACAAAAAGTTATTTAAAAAGACAAAGAGAATAGAAAATAAAAATGAAAACATATAAAGCAAAAGGGAGAAGATTAGAAGCAAAAGAGAAAAGAAAAGAAAAAGGAATATCTTTGGAGGATTCATTGCATTAATAGATTATTATACAAATAGCCTACAGAAATAGACTAGTAGTTCATGAGTTCACATGCACACGAGTGAGAGGTTTAGATAATAGTAGTAGGCTTTTTCTACGGCTTAAGAATCTCACGTGTGGGTAAACCCCGTTCACATACACACACTGAGCTCGATCGAAACCGGTTAACCGGTCAAACTCTTACGTATGAAAGCTACGACCACTTTGTCGGACCATGCATTGAATTGCTACCCAGTTATGAATTTAACACCGTACAAATATCTGACCTGCAATTGCCGGTCAATATAATTTGTTGCCCAAACCCAAACCCTTTCTTTCCTTCTTTTTCCACCCACAAATCTCCCTCTCTCTCTCTCTCTTTCTCTCTCTCTCTCACACACACACACTTCCTGACCCAAAAGAAAAACTCTCTCTCTCTCACTTTCTCTCTCTCTCTAAAAGCTTATAATTAAAACCAGATCAGCCCTATTCTACTCTACTCTCTCTTTTTGCTCTGTGTGTGTTAGGGATAGATAGAAACTTTCACTTTTATTTTTTTAGTGATCTCTTTGGTTGATGAAAGATTTGCAAATTTGAGAGAGTTATGGAGAGGAAGGAGATGATAAAGATGGAGGAGCTTGTTGGATCTTCTTCGTTTACTGATCATATATCAGATAGCTATCCATTTTCTGGGATATTCGACTTCTCTGAAGGAGAAAAGAGCTCTTTAGGGTTTATGGAGTTACTGGGTACCGGTGTTCAGGATTATACAAGTCCTCTTTTTGATTTGCCACCAATATCTATGGCTCCCTCAGCTCCACTTCCAGCTGTAAAAGAGTGCTCTGAGGTGTTGAATCAGCCTGCCACGCCTAACTCTTCCTCGATCTCATCTGCATCCAGTGAGGCAGTGAATGATACTGAGCAGACTAATAATAAAGCTGTAGACCAGGAAGAAGAGCAACCAGATAAGACTAAGAAACAGTGAGTTTTTTTTTTTTTTTTTTTTTTTTGGGTTTTTCCTACTTTTCTTGCTCTTGATTTTATGTTTAGAAGATACCCATTTGAAAACAGGTTAAGATAGAAAATGGGGTTTTTTTTTTTTTTAATGTTTTTTGTTTTCTGTGTTTTAATTACATTAAAAATGATTATAATGGAAAATCTTTTTGAGGGGTTTTTTATTCTTTTTCTTATCTTATTATCATGTGGATGGATTTTTAGATTTGGTTTCGGTGTTTGTGGTGTTTAGGTTGAAACCCAAGAAGACAAACCAGAAGAGACAGAGAGAGCCGAGATTCGCGTTTATGACAAAGAGCGAGGTTGATCATCTGGAAGATGGGTACAGATGGAGAAAGTACGGTCAAAAAGCTGTGAAGAACAGCCCCTTTCCCAGGTATATAAATGCAATACAAATTAACCTCAATATCCAATTTGACCCTTCTTTTTCTTTCTCAAATTAAAGCTCAAGGTTTTTGCATTATTCTAAAGGTCTTTCCTTTGTGGATTTAGGAGTTACTATCGTTGCACTACAGCCTCATGTAATGTAAAGAAACGTGTGGAACGCTCTTTCACAGATCCAACCATAGTTGTGACTACCTATGAAGGGCAACACACTCATCCAAGCCCAGTCATGCCTCGCCAAAACTTTGCTGGAGCTCCACCAGGTTCAGGAGGTGTCTCTGCCACCAGCTTTACTATGCCAATGCCAAGAACCCTATCTCATTATCAACAACAGCACCAACAATCTCTTGCCAATCCCTTAACACATTCCAATTTTGCTTTTAATGGCTTATTTGCAAATAATCCTGGTTTACTTCGTGACACTCGGTTTTGCACCCAAGGAGCTGC
Source organism: Quercus lobata (assembly GCF_001633185.2). Taxonomy (NCBI): domain Eukaryota; kingdom Viridiplantae; phylum Streptophyta; class Magnoliopsida; order Fagales; family Fagaceae; genus Quercus; species Quercus lobata. The sequence continues at coordinate 19,032,128 of NC_044915.1, read as the reverse complement.
TTTGCTTAAAGACCATGGACTTCTTCAAGACATTGTTCCATCGTATATGCTTAAGGAAGAGTAGAGAAGAGGGACCAGTTAATTAATTACTACTACTTATGTAATTTTTGTTTACTAACTTAGTAGGAGAGGAGATGGATATGTAGATGTTTTGGGATGTAATCTTCTTGCTGACAGTGACAGGTGGTGATCTTTCTTGTAGAACCCATTCCCGTTTATACAAACCCGATGATATTATCACTGTAAACAAGGGTTTTTGATCCAATGCAGGGACTAGTTTCTCAATTTGGTTCTTTGTTTCAGCATTTTTTTTATTCTTTTCTTTTCTTTTCTTCTTTTTATTCTCCTGACCCCTTCTTTGTCCTATATCTTTGTTTTTTGTTGTTGAAGGGAATGTGCATTGATTTCATTGAGAGTACAGCAGTCAAGATTTTGAGGGTTTGGGGTTACTCTCCACTCTCCAGAGAGAACAATTAATGTGGAAGCTTTCTGGCTTTTCCTTTGTCTGGGAATCCACAATAAAAGGTTTCAATTTTTGAGGATTTGGTGAGGAAATTTAATGTGCTGTCGCTAGGTATGCATGGGGGTGCAAGTGCAACAAGAAAGAATAACTCAACCACTTCTTTACCCATATTGAGCCTGTTGAGTTAATGCCTCGTATTCGTATTTGTATTTTTTTTTTCTCTCTAATATTATGTCGTGCTAATGTGCAATCCACTAGTGGATTTGATTCATTGAACAATGGTAGGGAGGACGTGGGGTGTGACGAAAGAAATTTTGCTATACAGGGACTCACATGCACAGATGAGGGATTTTGAGTGTGATTCTTTGTTTCTAATGATGGAATAAATCTTGATAGGGATGTGGGTACTTTTAGCTTTACATGTTAAAAAAGAATGGCTCATATATGGTTTCAGTAGCTGCATGTGCTTAGGCCATATGAGATCGTTATCGATGGGAATAACTAGAGCTTGGTGGATTACAATGCCAGGAGAGACTAGCATAATTCTAGCAGTCTCCACCAGTGGAACCCATATATGAATTTGTTGCTTCCAATTATATTAATACTGTGTATCCGCATTACCATGCCTGTATGATATTTTTCTTGTTTTCTCACCGGGCCAATCAGATGCATCTCAAAATATTTATGGATTTAAATACTCGATTGGAGTAATGCACTAGTATAGCAATTATGCTTTCCTCATCTAATTCTAAAATCGGAATAAGATTTTTATTTAAAAATAAAGTTCTTTAAAATATAATATCATCCATTTGGTTCTTCAAAATATATATATATATATATATATATATAATATAATATCATCCATCTGGTCGTCCGCCCATCCACGACGGTGACTCTCCCATATTTTACACAGCCATTAGGCTGGGCTGGCTTTTCCGGAAATCTTGCAATTTCCAGCCATCACGGAGCATGGGACTCAAAAAGATGCTTCGATGGATGGGTTTGTAGAAAAGAATATTTTCTGTAAAACAATAATTGCAATATTCAATCACAAGAACACGTCTAGCATGAGGACAAGCTTAGCCAAAAACACACTGAATACATTCCCTTAAAATCAGCCTCAATTTTCTACATGAAAACCAGCAGAAGCACGCCAAAAATGCAACTTCCGATTTAAAGATTTTGTTTAATTTACATAAATTAGAAAGTAAACGAAATAAATTGTAAAGATTACTACCTTAAGGTAACCTATCAACTGAGATACGCATATTAAAAAATAAAAATAAAACATTTGGTGGCCACCACCTCTACCTAGACCTAATATTACATGCTTTTCTAAGCTCCGCATCTCATTTTCAATTAAAATGCCGTTGGATGCCCCTTTTTCCACCACAATCAACTTCAAACATAAACACCAAAAGTTAATAATGAAGTTGCGTATGTCCAACAAGAAGTCCCCTGCATACAGAATTACATTCATAGTACAGTGCTGTTACCCCCTCATTTAACACCACCTAAAAGCTAAGAAATTATTTGCTACCCACGGTGGACTACACCCTCCTCCCACATAGTGAGAGGGTGTATTACACTGGATACACTAAATAATTTCATCTAAGCCAATCATACATGCTTGGTGAAATATACTCCAGTTAAAATAAATAAATAAAACCCAAAAGAAAAAAGAATAACGCAAAGAGAAAAAAAAAAAAAAAAAGGGGGGGGGGGGGGGGGGAGGGGTGGTGTTGGAACATAGCTTATCTCTTTAAATTCATTAATGTTTTTTGTAACTAATCACTCATGGAAATTGTTTGCATAGCTACCAATTTGCCAAGATGCATGCACAGAGAAGAGCCACCATCAGCATCTCTGCAACCTTTTTAAGAAAACACCATGCAACTACAATTGAGTTTTTTTTTTTTTTTTAAAGCAATAATTGTAGCATGAAAAATAATCACAACCTTTCCAGCATTTAAATTTCAGAAATTAAAAAAGACCAAGTAGATAATGAATATCAGAAATGATACCTCTTAAGCACAAGTTGGGCCAATAACAGGACTAGATTCTGACTGCAGTTGCACATGATCCAATTCCTACAAAATTACAGCGTACTAAAATGAAGCACTTATACCTTCCATCAAGTCAAAAAGAGGGGGGAAAGAGGGGAAGATGAACATTTTAGTTCCTCAAAAGGACATGCTGTGAGAAGAGTCCAGTGTCCATTGGCCATGCGGTACTACAACTGATATCCATAACATAATAAAGATTTGCCAAGATGAGTTTCTGAGAAATGAATGAAAAGCACTTGTTCCATTACACTACAATATAGAAATTCTACCTCCGTCATATAACCCATCCTGCTAAATCAGCATCCAATGATTTTGGACAAGCCCAAGTAATTAAGCACACAACTCATTTCCACCAGACTGTAAAACTTAAAGACACTGGCCAACTCATCAGGTAAATCTGTTACCAAACCAGAGCAATGCAACTTTTGGTGAGGCCATGGTCAACCCTAGAATAGACAAACAGAGGCTACAGTTCAATACATGAAAGTTGCGATTCAGAAGTTCTAACAGGAGGTCTAGTTACGTTTGGTGAGCCAAACTTCACCATGTGAATGACCATATTCCACCATGTGCCTAACTTTGAAGAGGATGAAGTTATGTAGCACCTAAGATATTAGCCGACATTGAAAGGTGTCGAACTACTGAAGTGGGAATGTGTGATGACAATTTATCACACAACACCAGGTGCGTAACTAATTATGCAACGAACAAACAAAAGTTAAGAAAAAAAATTAATTTACAACCAGAAAAAGGGGAAGAAGAAGAAGATAAAACACCAACAAAAACTGAATTCTGACTAGTGCAGATAAGGTAGGGTTTTAGAAGTTTCTGAAGGAAGAGACTGGCTGAAGCTGCACCTGTTCTATCTGAATTACTTGTTGGCTTGAAGGCAAAGAGGGCTGAAGCTGATGGCTTGGATTTTGCAGGTTTTGATGCTTCAGTAATTGATGCTCATGTAAGGAATATTCCTGAGGCTTCATCCACTGCAAAGCAATTTTTCACAGCTATTTACTCATCTTCTCAACGTACCAAAACTCAAACCAGAAAAATGCAAGAAAGATGGTTCAGGGAGAAAACTTACTCTACTCTCACGAGTGACACAATTATAATAATACTTGTGTCCATCAGGACAGGTATGTTCGCTCCAATCACACTCTAAAGAAGTAGTTATATAAGGACTTAAAGGTACAGCAGGTGAGGTAGAACTACTAGCAACTGTTGGAGACTGCAGGGAGGGGGAAAAATAATATCACTGACGGACCAAGTGGCATAGTTGCCAAAATTACAACAACCAGGATCAAGTCTGGACAAAGTCACAAGCTTACATATGATGTGAAGTTAAATGAATCCATTCAACAGTATCTAGTATCTGCGACTAGCAGGTATAACAATAAAACATCTCTTTAAACACCAACTGTAATGAAAGCATATGGCTTTATTATCCACCAATGGGAAATCACAACCAGAAGATATCAACAGCGCCAAAACTTAGAACTGTTGAAAGGATACAAACAATAAAACATCTCTTTAAACACCAACTGTAATGCATGCATATGGCTTTATTATCCACCAATGGGAAATCACAACTAGAAGATATCAACAGCGCCAAAACTTAGAACTGTTGAAAGGATACAAACTCCAATTCGAAACTATCACCACTCCAGGTATTTCTGGAGACACCACACATTCTTGATAGTTTATTGTCTATTGAGGTAAACAAACATTTCTATAAAAGCTTGGATATCCATACTACAAAGCCAATCATAAGTCGTGCTGAAAACAAATGCTATGAGAGGATGCTTATGACATTATTCCTGCAAGTATGCCAATCCCTTCAATTCTGATTTCCCTCAAAGACCAATAGATAACTTACCCCATACAAAGGAACTAAATAATCATTTATCATTTTGTGGTACCTGCTGACTATTTACCTGTGAACTCGGCTGCTGCTCCACTTTTCCAGTTTGATGAGACTGCCTCTGCACTTCAGAGCCTTCTAGTTGAGATGATTGCGAGCTTGTCTGTGGAGTTCGTGTCTGTTGTAATGGCATCTGAGCCAACTGTGAAGGCAGCTGCTGTAGGGGAGGAAATGATTGTTGCATGAAAGGTTCTTGCTTTTCCATCTGAGAAACTGATTGAGGTAATGAACTTGAAGAATTTGGTCGCAGAGGATATGAAGCATTAGGCAAAATACACCCTCCCATAGATTTGCCAAGACTGGGTGCTACCCTGCCAAAAAAAGAATATATATTAGATTTTTTATTATTGTTGTTGGTAAGTTACACACCCATTGGGTTTTGAACTCACACCATACCTTCCACACTATCTTAAAGGGGGAGGAGGTGCTGTTTGAGCCAGAGCTCATTGGCAAATATATATTAGAGTATTTCAACAAGAACAACAAAAATAAGGAAGAAGAGGAATGGAGACACACATGTTCCTAGCAAATGGTTCTTGTGAACAAGGAGCAAAATTTGTATTTGCAAATATATGATTACCCCTGGAGAGAGAAAGAAGACATAATCAGCAAACAAATTATTATCACTTTTGTTGTAGTGTGAGATGAAGAGATATTAGCACAGGCGAGGAACTAGCTGAATTGGACAGAATTTTTCTTGGAGTGGACAAAGAAAAGTGACAACTCCAAGTCCTTTACATGGATCAGTTAACTTGTAATTTAATTACTATCTGATAATCACAAACAGAGCATAGGTTAACAGTTATATAAGAAAGTAATAAGAAAGCAGAAACCTTGGTTCTCCAATCTTAGGTTTCTTAGGATCCGCAAAACGAACAATTAATGGCTGGTCACAACCCTAAAGAATACAAAAAAGGAAAATAATAATGAATAGAAAGCCTCTACAAGTTCAATGAGATAAGTGGTACATATCAAATGCTCTGTTTATTTCGCTGAAAAACCTTCTATAAAGATAGTTTTCCATATTTTCCAGTGTTTGGTAGTATAAAAAAATCAGTCAACGGAAAACTATCTTTATTCAATGGAAAACCCTAATAAAAATAAAGCTTATTTTCTATCGCTTGTTGTCCAATAAAAATATTCGGAAAACAAGCTCTCTCCCTCATGGCTCTTAACTCCTATATATATTCTCTTTTGTTTGCCATGGGAAACAATATTGGTTTGGCGCTCTTTCACTCTTTTTCACGGTAAGCACTCTCAAATCTTCTCTTCCCTTCACTTTTTCTCTCTTCTCAATTCTAATGCCCACATTGTCACTCTCTGGTCTCTTCGATCTCTTTCCATTGATTTCACTTTTTGTTTCTCTCTTCTCTCTGTTTCTCTTCCCTTCTATAAAACTGTTATTTGATAAGGTTTTTTTTTTTTTTTTTTCCTCCCTCACAGATCTGTCAGTAGCTCTTCCTTGCAAGGGCGAACAAATCTGCAGCGGTACTTTTTTTTCATTCCTCTCTTCCAAAATCCTAATTTTATTAGATATTCAGTGTTTTTGTTTGCTAAGTGGTGATTCTATTAACATGCTGAGTAGTGATTCTATTAGATTTTATTACTATGCTGATTTTATTTATCTGCAGAGCAGTACTTTGTTTTTTTGTTTGCTGATTTTATTAATATGCTGAGTAGTGATTCTATTAAATTTTATTACTATGCTGATTTTATTAATCTGCAGCAGTACTTTTTTTTTTTTTGTTTGCTGATTTTATTAATATGCTGAGTAGTGATTCTATTAGATTCTATTCTATTAGGTTTTTTTTTTTTTTTCCAACAGATTTTTATGCGTTGTAGCATGATTTGTATTTGTTCAAATTTTTATAGATTTTATTACCGATTGAGTGTTTATTCATTTACATAATTGCTTAATTAACATAACTGCATAGGTTATAGCTCTTGTTTTTTTGTTAACATTATCACATTTGTTTTTCACTTGTTCTCCAACTCGTGAAGCCAAAACCAATATGGTATTTTAATATAACAATAGGGTCAAAAGAAGCAGAAACTCTGCTGCTCATACAGCAGCAAAGTTCGCATTAGATTCTATGTTGTCTTGTTTTTTTTACTTCAGGTAATCTTCCACCTAGTTTAGCTGCTGTTTGTTTGGAAGATGCCAACACTTGTATTTCCTCGTTTTGATTTAATGCATTGCAGATTATCAAAAAAAATATAACCCCACATTATTTCTAGGATGTGTGAAATCCCTTTTTTCTTTAATCAGTTGACGTGTGCAGTAGGAATTTTATTGTCACACTACTTGGCTGGTGTTACCTATATACAAGAAATGTTACAAAAAATTTGTGAATACCAAACATCGGAAAACATTCTCAAACTCATTTTCAAGGTCGTTACCAAACACCGGAAAATGAGATAGTTTTCCAAAAAAATGTTCTCTGGAAAATGATCCATTTTCCAAAAAACACTAATGCTGAAACAAACAGAGAAAAAGTAATTTATAAGCTTTACCCTCATCTTGAACGTTCCATTTAATGCTTTGATTGCCGCCAGTGCCATTTCCCAATGGGAAAATTTAACAAATCCGCATCCTTCAAAACAGCATAAACATCCATTTCAAATGAAACATCAATTGATAGTGTAACAGAAAGACAGATCTATTGCACTATCTGTGCTTTAAAAATGCAAAACAGAGTTTGAAATTATGAAACTTTATGTGCCAACACAGGCAGATAAAAGAGCTGATTCCTTTTCCCCCAAGCAAAAAAAATTATTAGACAACCACAAAGGAGACAACTCACATACAAAGGAAGTACACAAAAGATACCTCTGAGAGCAGTGTTCATAAAAGCATTAAAAAAATGCCTATATAATTTTATATAATTCTCTGTACTTTATAAAATGCATGAATAGATAGCTCTGATCAAAATGAAGTGTAGCATTCAGTCAAAATACATCCAAAAGGCAGACCAAAAAGTATAAGAATAGTAAATTATCCTTGGTCATATTAAAATGTCATGTCATTTGATATGCAAACAAAAAAAAAATTTGTAGTACAACACCTTAAGAATAGTGTTTGCATAATAAATCAGCGGTCCACATCATTGCCTTCAAATTGAGCAGTTAAGTTAAATGATTCATATTTTTTTAAGAAAGATTTATATATATATATATATATTTATATATAAAAGCACCATAAGATCAACCATTTAATTTTAATCATTCATTTTTTTATAAGAAATATAGAAAACTAAAAATAAAAAGGTGCAGTTAAGTAGGCATTTTGCTTCTTCAAAAAGCACCAGAAAAGCAGTGCCTCTTAAATGAGTTTCATTTTGGTCAAACAAAGCACTTAAACCAGGTCTTTGACCTTTAAGTGTGCTTTTAACAACACTGCTCGAGAGCCAACAAGCTTTAAACAAAAAATATAGGTAAAGTATTCACCATTTACAATGTTTTTCCTTCTTTTTTCTCTAATTTACCCTTAGTACATGGGTACAAAATCAGATAGAAGAAAAAAAAAAAAAAAAAAAAAAAAAAACAATGTAGAATTGACCAAATAATTGCAAAAGTGATTGTATGGGGTCAATTAGAATTGCTGGAGATTTTAGGTGAAACCAATACATTGGGGCTGAAATGAAAGTCCAGAGCAAAAAATACCTACCAACATGTCCAGTCCTAAATACCATAATTCACCATTAAATATGAAAGACAGATTAGATAGTTAGATCAACAACACACCACGACTTTGCTTCAGCTCATCGCGTACAATATAGACATCTTCAATGGGACCATAGGCGGAAAATATCTGACAGAGATAACATCCATATAAAATTCATTGCATCAAATATATAAAGACTATGAGAATATAAAGCTTAATAACTGTAGCTGAGTTGTGAAAGAAAAATGAGCAAGGATGCTTTCCATAAAGTCATGTGAACAACAACAATTACAACAAAGAGGTTTCACATAGGGAAACAGGTTTAACATCAAACTGCAAAGGTCAAACACTGGGACATGCACACAAAAATACATATATATAGCACACAGGTAACATACAAGATATTTTAACCCAAGCACACATTGAATCACATGCAGTTTTAATCTCAGTTGATTTTCTGTCCATGCCCATTCAATGACATACAACATGTATTTTGGAAAGCTATTCATTAAAAGAAGATCGCTCACAACTTGAACAGTCCATGTCCCCACACTGATCTCAGTAAAGAGTTGGCTTTCAAACCTTTGTCCTTATATTTTCTAGAGAATAGTTATAGGTCTCATGGTCCCAATTTTGTTATTCATTCTACCATGTGAAGGAAATGCATCCTCATTTTTGTTGTATATTCATCCCACCCACAAGTGGTGGCTAATGACCCTTCTAGGCATCCTAAACACATTACCCTCACCTCACATATCTCTATGCATCCTGTGTCTGTAACCATTCCTTGTTGGTGCATACATACAAGAAGATACCAAAATGAGAGAGTTCACTTTATTTTGCTGAGGAAGGCAAAGAACTAGAACATTTTTTTGAAAATGGAACATACCTCCTCAACTTCCATTTTTGAAGCATCTTTGTTCAGGCAACCAACATACAATTTGTCCACCACTGCTATCACAAGAAATTATTTAAAAATATAACCAGAAAATGAACAGGGGATAATATATATAAAAAAAATAAAAAATAAAATAAAATAAATAAAATTAAAAACTTTTCTTTATTGATAAGTTACACAAACACCCAATGAGTTTTGGCAAAAATATTGTGTAACCATTGAGAGGGGAAAAAAAAAAAAACAGATGGTTCATATATTTGCAAAAAATATGTGGATAAGTGAAAAACCGGAAGCATCATGCAAGACAAAGCCAATGCATCTGTGCAGATACCATATGTACTCAAATACATGCCAAAGAACATTATCACTATTGAAACTCAAAAACATGTAGAAATGCAGAATTGATAGAAAAGGTAAAAGTAAGACAATGTCAAAAAGAACAACCGCCAAGACGCTCCCGTTCCCTATCTGCATATTTGACTGTGAGGGGAGCATGTTCCTGGAAAAAGAAAATATGTAAATCAAATACACAAACAACAGCACAAAGAGGCTTTGTATTATTTATCCAAGAAGCTCAATAACTCACCCCAGGAAAAGTGTATTGATTGTTTAAAGATCTAATAGCTCTTTCAGCTTCATCTACCGTTGCATATTTCACAAAACAACTTCCTGTACAAGTAAAGCCACATCCACAAGCACAGAAGTATTGATATTCTTCCACAAAACACATATCCATAATATTTCTGTTACTCTTCCATTATGATTTTTGATAGAAACAAAAAATCGATGTTCTCACTCTCAAGCTTCACTCTTGTATCCTAGTTCTATATTTTACATCTATTATATATTATTTTGCCTCTTGACAGTGATGAAAGTAAGGGACAAAGTGGACCATTCAAATTAGCGACCGTTTCAACAGTTCTAAAAAAAATAAAACAAAAAAAGAACCAAGGAAAACTTTATAAGAACACAGATAATAAATGTCTACCATTTTTAAGTAACATCAATGAGAAATAGCACATGGCTAATCATCTTACTAAGGTTTGACTGTTCATAATAAGTTAACCTCTGGGTCAGAGCACCCATGGTACAAAAGCAGGATCTATCCACCTTACAAATTTCATAATGAAATGCTGGCTGCTAGAAAGTTTTGTGGTCATTTCAGTGTTGTAGATAGGAAACCATGGTCAATAAGTGATAAAGGTAATCAAGATAAACAATGAGCATTTTGGCGCTCTAGAGAACTTCTCAAAAGACCAGGAAATACACTAATATGGATCACGAAATATACATATTTTATATATATAACAGCATTACAATACCTTGTTGTTGGCCAGTTCTCTTATCTTTCAATATAACAACTTCAACTACATTTCCATGTTCTTCAAAGACAGGTCGGATCTGATGTAATTAGAAGCAAAATCCAAGAGTTAATAAGAAGTAATAATTATTACAAGCACAGAAAATAGTAACAATTTGAAAGAGAAGAAAAATTAAGGACAAAAATAGGACTTTCTACACCATCAAAAGTCCTACTATTCCTTTCTTGCCCAATAGTCCACAAGATGCAGAAAGGAGCAGCCTTCCCAACTCTTAGACCACTATTATTATGGAACTTTCCGTGCCAACATTTGAACTACCATCTTTGGCATAATCCGAGATATTCCAAATAAAGCAAACACAAGAGACCACGATTCTCTAGCCACAGAACAATGAAGCAAGATGATCTGCCGTCTCTCCACAATTGCTTACACATTCAGCACCAGTATAAGATCACAACATAACACTTTTGCAAATATCAACAGTAAAGATCTTTCCCAGGGCTGCTGTCCATGTGAGGGGGGAAAAATGACCTTACAAGGCACTCTAGCTCCCCAAATGCTTTGCCAAGAAAAAGGAACCCCCCTTTAACCCTTCAAGGAAAAAAAAAAAAAAAAAAAACCTTCTTGACAGACTTCCCTTTATGCGTAAAGACTAGAATGCCTCTCCCTCTATTCCAAAGTTCTGGCTAGGACTAGGTATGCAGTTACATATACACATCAAAAAGGAGAAATTCTAACTTCTTGGAATTTCAACACAACTAAAAGTTGAAATACAAACTTGATGCATGTTTACGGAAGAAGCTAGTTCAAACAGATATGTACTTCTTCTTCTTTTTTACTTTTGATTGATAAGTTCTACATATGAGTTCTGAAACTGCACCCTCAACCTTCATCTCCTACGTTCTTATGAGGGAAGAAGTATCATTTTAGCTAAAGCTCATTGATCTATGAACATTTACATTCACATACAGCAAATATTGCGGACATGTTAATGCCTTGAGGGAAACAATAACTTACATCTCCTTCCGTTGCTGTTCTGGAAACCGGTACAACATAAAGTTTTACATTACCAAAACCGTCCACGCTATCTAAAAGGGGGAAAATTAAAAAAAAAAAAAGGTTACAACTTAGGACATTAATTAAAGTTGCAGTCAGACATAATTAACATGATTTCCACAAGAAAGCACCCCATAAAAGTACAAAGAAAAATTCCCAAGCCAAAATCAATAAATAAATATCGAAACAATTCTTTCATCATATAATCATAATTACACACATGAATTGGATTAAAAGCCAAGTATCTCGTGAGGCAGAGCCGTGCATTCCCATTCTATAAAGTGAAGTTACTATGAACCATGAAGCCTCTCTTGTACGGTCAAAACTTAAAATCCTTACAACAAAAGCCTTAAAAATGAATATCATGCCAAGTTAAATATCTTCAATTCTAAAGGGCTATTTGCAAATTTAGAGCGAAATTCAGAGGTGATTACTAATTACTCAGTTTCAAAAGTTTAGGGACACATTGTAAATTGAAATTTATATTAGGGCGATTAAACCACATTTTTTTTTCAGTATCATTATGATGAAAATTTGAAAAAGAAAAACGAAAGCACTAAGTTTTATTAAGCTTACGAATTTTCTTTTCCTACACTTTTTCTCAGCTACCAAACAGAACATCACATTACTACACACCTGGAGTATCTCCTCGATGCCGGCCTCTTTTGCGTACAGAATAGGCGGAACCGGAACCGGAACCAGAACCAGAACCAGAACCATATCCACCGGCACCACTATTGGGAGGGAAACCTCCAGAGCCAAACGACGACGAATCGTTTGGCTCAAAGTTCACGTGTTGATGGTGATTGTGATGGTGGGGGGGATGTTGTTGATAGTTGGAATTGTTGAAGTGTTGGTCATGGTGGTGGTAGTTTGAATGGTAGTTAGGGTTGTTAAGGTGCTGCTGGTCCTGGACCTGGTAGTTGGAATTGTTGAAATGATGCTGCTGCTGCTGCTGTTGTTCATGGTGGCTATGGTGATCGGAGAGTTGCTGGTTTTGGTGTTGGGACTCTTGCTGCCCATTGAATCGGTCTCCTCTCTGCCTTTCCATTTGTGACTTTCGGTTTTTTGGCGAAACCCTAACCCTATAATTCGATTGAGTGAGCGAAGAGCAACTGAGGAAGGAGAATGAAAGAAGATTAGCAGCGAAGGCGCGAGAAAGAATACCATCAAATCAAAGAACTCTGGGAATTGCCCTGATTAGTCCCATTTTTTTTTTTTTTTTATCTATCTTAATTTTATGACTATATTAAAATTAAATGACACCCAAAAAAAAAAATACAAATCTTATTAGTAATCTATATATCATATTATATCATATTATCATATTATATATAATAAAAGTTGGGTTTAGACGCCGTAGTTGTGCCAAGTGGCTTCACCAAATTGCAGAAATTTTAATAAATTTTTAGATTTTAAGAATAGATATATAAATATTTTTTGGATAAATATGACAAATCAAGTAATGAAATAAAGTAATATTTGATTTACAACTATAGCAGTTGTGTTTATCTAAAATGTTATCAACAAAGTCTAAAATCAATAGACTCTTCATCTAATTCTTTTTTTTTTTTAATTTAAATTATATTATCACGTGTAACAAGAAACCAAAATACGTACATAGTACATGTTAAAGTTGAAAAAATAATCTTAATTAAAAAAAAAAAAAAAACCAACAACATAGTACATGTTTCTATGATATATATATATATAATAAAAGTTGGGCTTAGACGCCATGGTTGTACCACGTGGCTTCACCAAATTGCAGAAATTTTATTAAATTTTTAGATTTTTAAAGAACTAAAAAAGGATAATATACTATGAGGACTCTAATTTATTCTTATCATTAAATAAAATTAGATTTATGACTACCATGACTCTAATTTATTCTTATCATTAACTAAAATTAGATTAACATTGTTTTTTATTTGTTAGGTCAATATACGGAATGGATATTAGAATGAACAAAAATGTTAAATAATGTAAATAAAAATTGATGTTAACCTTTTGTTTTCTTCACTTTTTTATTCTATCTTATAGCTTCTCTCTCTCTCTTTTTTTTTTTTCTTTTTTTGTCACCATAGATCCCGGGATGATCTTAATTTTCCAAGTGTATAAATTCTAGATGATGTTAATCTTCTTCTTTTTTTCAAAGAAAGAGGATAGAAGATTAAGTTTGGAGTCCAAAAAAGAGAAACTACTTGATTCCCTATGAAAAGGAATTATACTTCTTCTCCACTAATTGGATAACAAATATCCAATATTCCAATCCTATACTCTTCTTTAATTTGGAAGATTATAAATTGTAGTTTAGATTTTCTAAACACATATTGAACAATTCAATTACAAAGCATTTTAAAAAAAAAAACTACGAAACTGAAAGATCCCAGCCCTAAAGACATTTTTATAGTTCAATTGTTTCTCCATACATTGAGAATTCTATATATGTTGTTTGTTGAAAGTCCTACTCCATATTATCATTAGTATTTCATTAGTTATCTTCATCGATCCTTCTCTTTTTTCTTCCTCTCCTCATGTGTAGACTACATGATTTTTTTAATATTATTTTTAAGTAACTGTTTTGTTTTATCTGCTAATTTATTTACTTCTTCTTCTTTTTTTGAGAAACTGCTAATTTTTTTACTTACAATTCAATCTACTAATTTTTTTGTTTTCGTTTTTACATTATGGTTACAGAAGATTGTGGAGAAAAATAATTGAATGCGATTGAGGAAGAAGACGGGCTTCCCTTACAAGCATAACATCAGCAATTTTGTAGCAATACTCACACTCAAAAAAAGCCTCAAACTTATCCGGTAAACAAAAACCATTAAATGGATTTGTTTTCAAATATTAATCTCTCTTTGTCTTTATGTTTAATCTCGAAATAATTATTGAACACACCCAAGAAAATATTATTTGCAGACCACAAGGTTATCAAAGTTTATACTTTATAATGCTTAAACTATCACAATTTTTTTCTCTTTCACAAGGTACGACTTTAATTTCTTTAACCTTATTGAGATAATATGATATACTTTTTTCATGTACAGCCTAATCCTAGATTTAATCACATCATATATATATATATATATATATATTATTCATTTACTCAATATTTCTCAAATTAATTATCTGGTATATAAGTTAGGCTTAGAAGTCGTGGTTGTGCCAAGTGGCTACACAAAATTGAAGAAAAATCAAAGAATTTTTTAAAATAAAAATAAAAATTAAATATTATGTATATGACTATATCCTATTATAATTAGGATTTCTAATTAACGTGGTTGTTGTTATCCCATGAAAAAAAAAGGAATAAAAAAGGTCATATTTTTATGGATAGAATGAAAAAAAAAATTGTTGATATCAACATAATGTAAAAATAAATAAATAAATAAAAATAAAAACACGTGAATGACGCCATAAGGATATAAGATAGAGTTTTTTTTTTTTTTTTAAAGAATATTTATTGTTATGGTCCCATTTGACGTAAAATTTAAATCCTATTGAAAATAGAATTGTTAATCAATGTGTTATATTACCAAACTAAAAAAAAAACGTGATTGATCTGTAAGGAAATAGAATATGATTTTTATATATTTATTAAAACCTAATTATCAAATGTAGAAATTTAAAAACAAAATAAAATAAATACACAAAGAACAAAACTAATTTATCCTAAGAAGTGATAAAACAATAGAATAAAGGTTGATAAGAACAAATAATATGTTATATTTATCTAAAAAATCATTGTAATTAAAATAAAATAAAAACCCACAAAGAAGAAGAAGTTGTTATCAACACAACTTTATCCAAAGAAGTTATAAAGCAACTAAAAAGAAAAGTACAACTAATTTGTAATAATCTTTTGCAAAAAAATTGTACGTTTTCTCTCTCTTAAAATTCTATATCAATCATCACAAAAGTAGGTACAATCTAGATACAATTCGTAATATTAAGAATGAAAGGTAAGGAAATTTGTGTTATTAATATGTTCAATCTATCATCCTATCATAATCTCAGTCCAACAACAAACAACAAAAATTAGTGATTCTTATACTTATTTTCTTTAATAGGAATTGAAAGCTAATTCTTAATACTTTTGAAATAGTGCTGTTTTTTATAATCTATATTTAACATCAAAATATATTTTTTAATTTATATATGATTTTTTATCAAACATTTAATTTACATATGATTTTTTTATTAAGCCGTGCATCGCACGGGCATAATACTAGTATATATATATATATATATATAAAACCGAAGCCTTTGGAGCTCCCACAATTTTCCACGTCATCACTATTTTATTTTTCTTTTTATTTGCCACATCATTTTTATTTTTTTGCTTCAATTCCAATTAGAACACATCTTTATTTTACATAACCCTTCTTTGCCAAAAGGCCCAAAACCCACACTTCATCATTGACACAAATAAAGGCTGCCTCCATAAATCCTAAACCTTCAACAACCCTAAACGTTGTAGCTAGTGTCTCCCTCTGCCTCCAAGAAAACATTTATCCATATTGGGTTTTCAAGTCATGTAGCTACAGAGCTTACAGTCAAGCTGCTAAGGATCCTATTGTAGTGTCAAGAGAGAGTGCAAAAGAATAAACAACTAGGAAGAAAGAAGAAGTTGAGAGAGAATTGGAGGCTAGAAGATTAGCCGAAAGAAAGGTATGTGTGTACAAAAATTATATCTTTACTATTGCATAGACCTTCAATTATATGACTTTTTTGAACTATTTTTCCTTTGTTATTTTTTGCTCTATATTTATTTTTCAAACATATTTATTTCTTTGTTATATTTTGCTCTATGGGTATTTATTGTAAAATATAGGTTAATGCACTTTTTTATTTAGTTAAAAATTTGTATTTTGTTATTGTGATTTTCATGTTTTGATACTTTTGTTGTAAGTGAATGGACAAGTGCTTACATTGCGAGTGTCCTAGCCAACGTATTCAAATAATTTTTATTTCTTTGGTTACATCTTTCATAGTTTATGAATTATGTTTGTTTTAATTATTCGAATTAAGCTCTTCTTAATTGGAGGCTTGGAGTGACTAAACTTATTGGGAATTTCTATTGAGACCTTGCATTGAAGATAAGAACATTGGCCTGATCCCTTTGTGACATTCAAGGTTTGGTCTTCTCAAAATGAAAATTTTTCTAAGCAAGGTATGCTTTAGTTTCCCCACCTATCAACTAAAATCCAATTAAATTTAATTTAGTCTTTTACTGTCTTTGATGTTAGGGTGTGCTATCAATTAGGGGTTTCATTGTACATTTTTTTTTTCAAAATTATTAATGTACCTTCAAGCAAATTAAATATATATGATTATTATTGAATTATCCCGTGCATCGCATGGGTTAGCGACTAGTTAAAAAAATTTGCAAGTACAAAAACAGAAGAAAAATTATTAGTTTGATCCTAAAAAATAAAACATGTTTTACTAGTGTAATAATAAGGAGATCATTACTTAATGAGATGAAAAAAAAAATAGTATGAAACCAAGGAAGAAAAAATAATATAGGGAAAGACAAAAATAGTTTTTTTTTTATGAGAAATAATTACAACATACTGCTAATCCCGCAACTCGAAACATTTTCCCCCCACCAAAAATAGTTAAGATGGAAAAGAGAAATACATGTTATTTAGGTTTAAATAAGAGAAGAAAAATACATATTACTTCTTTTCTTTTCTTTTTTTAGAATTTTAATTGATGACGTCCATTCCTGATAATAGCATCTATTATACAACCATCAAAAATTTTATTAATTGAGCTAACTATAACTCACAAAAACACATATTACTTGATCTGATGATAAATAGCTATTATTATATACGGATGTCATCATAGGTTGAAACACTCTAAAAAAATAATAATACAAAAACCATTCACTAAGGGTTTTGGGCTAATGCTATATATTTCCAAAACTTTTATATTTATCATCCAAGGACAATACACATTAAGTGTGTATTTGGGTTAGGATTCAAAATTAAAATTATTTTACTATTCAACTTATTTTTTGCACTATTCATGGGCCCTATTGTACTAGTTCAACTAATTTTTACCTTTATCTACTTTCAATAATAATTTTTCAATTTTAACAAAATAAGCAATATCAAAATATACCCTAAACATTGTTTGAAAGTTGCCTTGCTTTCTACCAAAAAAAGAAAGAAAGCAAAGTTTCCTTGCTTGAAACTGTAGTAACTCTTTAGACCTATTTAGTCAAGACGAGTTATTGGACATCTTCTAACACGCTATTGAGATCAATTTTAATCACATTTGATTACAAATTTCCTATTCACCATCTTGGCCAAAGAGGGTGGGGGTTATGATGTAAAGAGCTACACGAAAGGAAAAAAAATTAATCCTTAGAATATACTAAACCTCATATAATATGGCAATGTACTCACTTTGGTAACTATTTATACTAGTTGATAACTCGTGCAATGCACGAGAAAGTTTAACATAATATGAAAGGTGAATTGCAAACCACACCCTTGAAGTTTGGGGGTATTTTGATTTTATACCCTAAAATTTCAAAGTTTGAATTTCACCTCCCTAAAATTTCATATCATCTTGATAGTTAGCCGTTCTGTTAGTATTGTGTTGATGTGTTTGTTAAGTGACACATCAACTTGCCACGTGTATTGTTGGTCAATGAACTAATGCCAAATGGATTTATCACACCAAAACATTAAATATCTTTTAAACAAATCTTCTAAGAATTAAAATAAATATTAAAATCTACTTTTAATAAATAAATTTAATTGAAACTTTTTTTCCACATTTTTTTTTTATGAAGAACAGGGAACATGGATAGCCCCTTATTTTTTCTCGAACTTTGCAAACTCTCTTTTAAAAGATTCATTCACGCCTGATTCTCACCAATCACTGCTCGCCACCACTCATCGCCACCACCTCTCAGTGGTGAGCTCTCATTAACCACTCTCTCTCTCTCTCTCTCTCTCTCTCTCTCTCAACCCATGGTAGAATTCCAAGTCGCAGCTCTGCCTCTCACCTTTCATTGCCATTGCCATCATTGGCAGTAGCTCAAAATTTCCACAACAAATCCTTCTATTTCTCTCTATCCGAACCAAATCCTAACCTTAGCCTCTCACTCTAACATGTTCTCTTAAAATCCTAAACCCTAAGTTCTCATTTTCTCTCTTTGATTTAAGCCTAACAATACTCTAAAGGGTGCATGGAAGGTGGATTTTTGAAGTAGAGGTCCTAATGGTCATAGAGTGGGGGATGACTGAAACTGATATAGCGGAACATGAAAGAGATGGTGGATGGGTTTGTTTAAAGTTTAGGTTTGGGTTTGATGATTGTAATGATAGTTCATGTGGTTGGATGGGTTTGTTGTGAATTGTAACCCAAATTGGGTATTTTATGATCGGTCAAAGAAATTTATGGGTTTGTTCAAAGAAAATTTTATATGGTTGGTTGAGATTGTTGTTGTTGTGAGCCAAATTGGCAATTTTTTTTTCTAAAGAAAATTTATGGGTTTATTAGATCTGGGCATTTGTTTGGGTGGCAAGAAAATTGCCAAGAAAGTGTGGAAGAAAAATTTAAATTAAAAATTTTTACCTGAAATTAAAATTTTAATTAGATTTTGGTATCTATCTTAATTTTTATAAGATTTTTAAAGTTATTTAATGATGTGACATTATAAATATACTTTTTTTAATAGGTAATAAGACTTTTATTGAATAAAATTAAACATCATGTTCACGATGGTGAACACTCTAAACAAGAAGCAAATACAATGTAACTCTACAAGTATAAATACTTGTGGGGTATGGGGGGCAAGAGCCGAGATTCAAGTTTTCAGGAGGGAGCTTCACACACATATACATTTAGATTAGGTTAGAGTAGAATTCTATCTTGTATTAAAAAAAAAAAAAAGGAAATAGAATCTAAAAATTTGGATAAATAAATACAATTCGTACACCCCCAAATACGAGCCCAATGAAACAAAGTACCAAAGAGGAGAGATTTTAGGTAATCTAATGTTCTCTCCTTGTCCTCAAAAGTGCGGGTATTGCGTTCCTGCCACACTAACCACATTAAACATTATGGGACCATATTCCAAATGGTTGTAAGATGCTTTCCAAACCAGTTTATCCACATAAAGAAAAAAGAGCGGACTAACCTTGGCATTACCCATTGGATCCCAAACACTGCAAAAGCTTTGCACCATAAGGTGTGAGAAACTTACAGTGAAGAATAAGGTAATCTACTGATTCCCCATCACAGTAGCATAAACAACACCTATTAACTAGAGACCGACTTCTCTTAACAAGATTAGCAATGGTGAGTATCCCATCATTAGCTGCTATCCATAAGAAGAAAGACACCCATTTAGGCACCTTTTCACACCAAATGCACTCCCAAGGAAATTCATTGGTGTTAGGACGAGATAACAGCTTATAAAAAAGCGCACAGTATTATTTCATTGATCAACAATACACACGTGACATGCTGATGTGTCACTTAATAAATAATTTTCTTTGATTTATTACACTCCTTAGAAACATAGGGTTTATAATGTCATTTTATTTTTGTTGTTTTTTAGTAATTTTAAGGTCAATGGATTGGGAAAATTGCAATGACCCCCCTCTATGGTTTTTTATTAAAATACCAGCTATTTGCAATTATCTCCTTAAAATACAAACTATTTATAATAGTCTCTCCTCAACAAGGGGGGGAAAAAAAAAACAAAAGGCACGTTTGGTAGGCTGTAATAAATACTATAATGTAATAACTATTCATATGGTTTAACTATACGCATAGTTGTCAGTATCGTATCGTGTGTAAAAAGTTTCATATCGTATCGGCATATCGTAAATGCTCATAAATCGTACGATACAGTGTGTGTACCGTATGAATCGTATCGTAAAATCGTACATATCATACGATACATAGACAAATACTTTAAAATGAGATTTTTTTTGTTAAAATTTGTACTTTTATTTAAATCTAACAAGTTGTTAGACTTGTTTTAAACATAAAATCATCAGGGTACTTAATTTAACCTAATAAAGTAACATATTCATAAGTTTCTTTCCCTCTCTTTCTTTTACAAAATTTGGACTACACAGTATACACTTACACTTCACTTTAATATTTACAAATTTATTTTCTATACTATGAATAAAATATTAATTGAAAATATAATTATTTTTTATTTTTTTCATTATTGTTATAAGTATAAGAAACTAGAATGCCAAGAAGATTTTTTTTTTTTAATTATTAAAATAAAAAGAATAAGAAAAGATAGTAAATGTTAATGACGATGAAGAAAATGTTAATGAAGAAATAAATCTACAAAATAATAAACGTGATGATAGCATTGACTTAGACAATATGATGAATATGATGAAATAAATAAATTTTTGGGTCATTTGTAATATATTATAACTTTTGAATTTAAGCAATTTGAATGTGTATGTTATAAACATGTGCTAGTTTGATTTATTTAGTTAGCTTGTTAAATATTAGGGATAATTACAGTAAACCCACCTGGGGTTAGGCCCGTTTACACTGTGCCTACCCGTGGTTCAAAACTTATCACTTTGCCCACCTGAGGTGCCTTCCGTTAGGGATCTGTTACTCACCTCTCAGTTTGCCGTTAGAAAAACACATTTTTAAAGAAAAACAAACATAACAAAGATCAAAAAGTAGGGTTTTTATTTCTTAAGAACTTCTATAAGAACAAAACACAGGAATAGCACAGATCAAATGCTCAATAAAATCCCTTTTAATCAGGAGGATCACGCAGAGGTGGGAGTATAGGACAATTCCTTCAATAAAGACTTCATCAAATAGTTCCTAACAATCCAATTACATGCTCCACACTTGGAAAACCCATTGAAATGTGGATTAAGAAGCAATTACAGAACCCAAAAAAGAATTCACAAAAGGGTTTATTCACAAAAGAATTCACAAAAGAACCCAAACGTGGAAAACCCAATATTTTCTGGTGTTTGGCGCGATCCGAGATCGCGATCTCACGAAGGCGAGATCGCGATCAACGTCGCGAACGCGAGATCGCGGTCGTCGGACTGGTTGCAGAGAATGGATTTGGAATGAAGGACAAGGATCAACAGCAAAATATATTTCTGGTAATTTGTTTTCTGAGATTTGGAATTTTTTTTTTTTTGGGTTTGGTTTGGTTTGAATAAAAGTTTGAGAGATCTATAAAAAAAACAAAAATAAAAAAACAAATGCTCAATGAAATCACTTTTAATCAGGAATAGCATTTGATCTGTGCTATTCCTGTGTTTTGTTCTCAAAGAAGTTCTTAAGCAATAAAAAGTCCTAACTTTTTGATCTTTGTTATGTTTGTTTTTCTTTAAAAATGTGTTTTTCTAACGGCAAATGGAGAGGTGGGTAACAGATCCCTAACGGAAGGCACCTCAGGTGGGCAAAGTGATAAGTTTTGAACCACGGGTAGGCACAGTGTAAACGGGCCTAACCCCAGGTGGGTTTACTGTAATTATCCCTAAATATTATTACATAAGTGATGAATAAATTACTCATTAGCTGAATATATTCAAAATTTATAATGAATATACCTTTTATATATGTATATCTACAATTTTTTTATAGATTTTATTAAGTGTTTGTGTATCTTATGATACACGATACGATACGATATACGATACACGATACAAAAAAAATTCAAAAATTGATTCACGATAAGATTCACGTTTTGACAACTATGACTATACGGTTGTTTGGTTATGTGTTTTATTAAAAGGAATAATAATTCCTTATGAATAGCTATTCTTTAAAATAAGGAATAATAGTTTCTTATTAAAAGCTCTGAATCTCTATTCCTTCACTTAACATAATACATATTATTAAGAAAATTCCCAAAATATCCCTTGTTATCCGCTTCTCCAAAATTTTGATCTCCCTCCCGCTTCTTCAAAATTTTGTATGTCCCTCTCTTCTCAAAAATTCTAATCTCCTGCAACTAGAGATTTTCTATTTCTACAGCTACTGGTATTGCCTTTCTCTTTTCAAGAAATTTTTTTCTCCCTCCGAGCTCTGCAATTCCATAGGTACTGCTCCTCTCTCTCTCTCCCCCCAAAAGCTTAATGGCTAATACTTTGAACTGACCCATGGTGAAACACGATTGGGTATAAGGCTTACGAACCAGTAGCTTTTGCGAAATGCTCAAATGCGCACTTGAATCACTCTCGCTATAAGCTTAATAGCCCTTTGTTTCTTCAAAAGCAAAGGGAGCAAGGTAGAGATTTTTGACTTCTACAGATCCTGAAAAGGAAGCAAGGTAGAGCTTTTTTTTGGTTTCTTTTTATGCAAACACTAACTTTCATTATTCCTATTTGGATCTGGTAATTATGGTCTAGTAAATACAATTACAACAATATTTTCAATTGGTATCATCCCATGGCAATGATTCAATTGGGCTAAAATCACATTCATGCACTGCACTCAAAACTTTCAGATTTAAAAGCTCGTTTTATGCGCTGCTTTTCTGCATATCATTTACATTTTATTTATCAACTTCCCATTTTATTTGTTAATATTTTTGCTGCATTATGATTTGTCTTTTTATATATGGATTCAAAGATTTTCAAGGTTGTTCTAAACGAAAGTGGACTCTTATTGAAGATTTGAAACTAGTGGGGGCTTTGGTAGAATATCACCATGAAAGGGAAGGTAACCTTGAGCATAAGTTTAAGCTTGGATATTTGAAAGTCTTGGAAGAAAAGATTTCTACCAAATTACCTAGTTATGGATTAAGAGTAAAACTAGATATTGAATCAAGATTGAAGACTCTGAGAGGATTTTACCATTGTTCAAGTAAGATTGTCATTTGTAGGTCAAATTTTAGAAGTGCGGGACACTTGATTGAAGACCCACAAGATTTTTTTAAAGACAAATTGATTATTGATGTAGCTACTTCTTAATTTTAATGCAATGAAATAAAAAGCAATTTTATTTATTTATTTATTTTTTAAAAAGAGAGATTGGGTTTGTTGGAGGTCCTATGCTCAAAGATTAAGTTTGTTAAACCAATCCTTACCAAAAGTGTATTTGTAATTTTAGAATAAGGGTATTTTAGACAATTTGATTTAAAATGCTTTTATTAGTGTTTTATTCTTTTTTTTTTTTTTAAGGGATTCGGGTTTTATTCTTGTGTTGTTATCAAACAAATAAATAGTATTAAGTACTTACATTACAACATCTTGTATTACCATTTTTTTTTTATAGAGTAATACCTATTATTATTCTTATGTAATTACTATGACAATCTACCAAACGTGTCCTAAGAGTGTGTTTGGTTGGGGTGAAAACAGGGAGGATGTAAAATAGGGAGAGAAAAATAAGGTGAAAAATGCTGTTTTCTACTATTTGGTTGAGGAAAGAAAATAGGAGAGACAGAAAATAGGAAAGAAAGTTTTCCCTCCTGAGTCCACTTTTTTTATCCTCCCAAATTGGGAGGAAAATGAGGAGGAAAAAGTTATGAGAAATGCATTTTACACAAATACCCCCACTTTATTACACTCACTTACTTCTCTCACTTTCCCACTATTATATAATAATGACATAATAGTCAATTTATATAAACTACATTTACCATCCTCCCCTTTTTCTCTCAAACCAAACAAAAAAGTTTTCCACCCTCCCACTTTTCCACCCCTCCAACCAAACACACATGAGGGAAAACCAAATCTTTTCTATCCTCCTACTTTTCCATTCTCCCATTAATTTTCTATCCTCTCACTTTTCTACTTCTCCAACCAAACGGACCCTAAGTCATAATATAAATGTTAAAATACAAAACTGACCCTCTAAGTTTCAACTTTTGTCATTTCAGTCCTCTAACTTTAGTTTCGGTCAATTCAGTCCTTTAAGTTTCAAAAGTGTTTCAATTCATGCCTTCCACTAACTTCTGTTAATGCTTTATCGTTAAGTTCAATTTTTTTTTTCTTCTTCAGTTTTTTATATTAAAAAAATACAAAAAACTGATTTAAATTTAAAAAAGAAAAAAGAAATTAAGAAATTCCCATAACACACCACAAACCCAGCACATAAACAACAAAAAATTTCTTTACATTGATCACGAGATTCACAACTAAAAATGGCATCCAAACGGACCGAAAATTTTAATATGCAAATTCAGAACAAAGCATAGCAAACAATTATCTAACATCAACCATCAGTAACATATACAATTTACAAATTCCCTACCCACAAACAATGATTATTTATTCGAGAAACAATGTTTCTGGGTTTTTCTTTTTTTGTGGTTCATTTGGTTTTTACAAACAAAATTAGAAATAAGAAAAGATTTGACTAAAAACTAAACTTGAAAACCCAAATCAGATCAGAGGGAGAAAGAATCCAAGGATACCCGTATTGGATTGGAGAGAACGAATCCAACAACACAGACCATATCAGAGAGGGAGCTTAACTGGGTTGTTCACCAAATCCAAAAGACTTTGAAACCAACCAAACACAATAGCCCAGCTGTGGGTTGGAACTCCAATGAGGGTTTGATGAGAAAACGTAGAGAGAGGAAGATTGGCCTAGTCGAATCGAGTTAAGAGAAAGACAACCACTGCCAAGCAAGGATAGTTGGCAGTGACCGGTGAGGAGCAGTGGCAACAATGTCTTTGGCTTTGACAGGAGGTCATTGGTTGACTCTTTAAATATTAGAGAGGATTTGGCCGATAAAAACAATCCCGAAGAGAAGATCAGAGGGGCAATATCGCGAATGGATAGGATAATCTTCAGTTGATAGCCACAGGAAGGGAAGATGATGAAGAACGAGATGTTTTCCCTATCCTAGAGCACCTCCAACATACTGTTGTGAGAGGATTCCTTTATAGGGTGATTATTAGATTTTACAGAAAGAGAAAACAATTTAATTACATCTTTCTTTCACCATTTTTTTTAATTTAAATCAGTTTTCTGCATTTTTTAATATAAAAAACTGAAGAAGAAAAAAAAAATTACACTTAACGGTAGAGCATTAACCGAAATTAGTGGAAGTTCTGAATTGAAACATTTTTGAAACTTAAAGGACTGAATTGACCGAAACTAAAATTAGAGGATTGAAATAATAAAATGTGAAACTTAAAATGTCAATTTTGCATTTTAGCCTGATATAAATAAGCACATGAGGCATAACATTAAATTATCACACAAAAATATTTAATTTTTAAAGAAATAATAACTAATAATAAGAAATAATATTTTATATAAAAAAAAAGAAATAATAACTAATAAGTTAATAAAAACAAGAAATCGTTCTAAAAATAAATAAAAAAGTTCCAGAGAGCAGAGGCAGAGCAAGTGGTGAAGTTTAAAAAAGAAAAACGAGCCCTAACTTCTTCAATCTCGTCGTTGCGCGAAGCGAAACCCAGCACTATCTGCTTGCCGCTCAACCCTCTCTCTCTTCCTCACTTCAGGTACCACTTTCTTTTTCTTCTTCTTCATTTCTTTCGCTTTTTGTGTATTTCATTTTCATACCATAAGATGCGTAGTTTCATGCGGTTTTTCCATCTTACACTACTCTCATTTCACTTTAACCCCGCCAATTTTGACCTAATTCCGATTTTAATTCGCCTTAATTTGTCTAATTAACATTGCATTTCGTTGCCACTCACTCTTAGACTCTGTTTGTTTCCTAGGAAAATCTTTACGAACAATTATGATAATAATAATAATAATAAAAAAGAGTCAAATTTCACTATTGATAGTGATTAACGATATAATTATCTAGAAACGTACTGGAAAAGGCAATAACTCATAATTGATAAAGTCTCCAATGCAAAATTATTTTCTATCTAAACAAACAAACCCTAATTTTTATAGGTTTATTTTTATTTTCTTGTGTTCATAAGGCATGCTTGAATATATTTTATTTTTTGTTGCGAGTGTTCGAGTTTAATAAGGTAGGATTTATGGTTGGGAATATAGGAGTGGAAATTAGTTAACTTTGTCATAAGATGGCGACAAGACCAGACCCGGATATTGATGATGACTTCAGTGAGCTTTACAAGGAGTACACTGGGCCTCTGGGATCGGCTACCAACAATGTGCAGGATAAGGGGAAGACGAACAAAAGGTCTCAGGCGGGTTCTGACGAGGAAGAGGAACAACGGGATCCGAATGCTGTTCCAACTGATTTCACAAGCCGAGAAGCTAAGGTATGGGAGGCTAAGTCAAAAGCTACCGAGAGGATTTGGAAGAAACGGAAAGAAGAAGAAATGATTTGCAAAATTTGTGGAGAGTCTGGTCACTTTACTCAGGTACTACTGGCTTCTCTAGAAATGCTTTCTTAGTTTATTGTACTTGTTGAATGTTGCAAAACTGCCGTACAAAAGTATCAGCTTTAATGTATGTACAATTTTTTTTTTAAAAACCTTTTTTCCATGATCACATGTTTATCTTGAGAGTTATTTACTTATTCGGTTAACAAATTTTATTGGAAAGAAAAGGAAAAAGGAAGACCGTGTTTTTTTTAATACCGTATGAGTAGCACTGCTTAAGTTGATGTTGATGTTCCGGCCTGCTTAGATCAGGACAGGTATACGTTGGCATATCACATGCCAAGATGGATCTGACTTGAGAATGTGAATGGGTATCCGGTGTAGTAGTTACGTCATCTATTTCCAGTGAGCATTCCGGTTTATTCCAATTGATATTGCTTGGAGCTTTCCTGGTTCATGCCTATCAGACTAGTTCAGTTTGAGATTTGCTTTCATTCAGTTTACCACTGTTTCTCCAAGTTTAAGCTATATTGCTTTAACATGAATGTGGATGTGCACATTTGCCCTTGATCACAAACAGATATGAGGAGGTAGATGGGGTGTAGAGATTTTTCACATCAGAGTCAATGGGCTGAATTGTGACAGTACGAAGTCATTATTTAGGGGCACTGTGATTTGTATGGTTTGTATTGGGTTTAATTTCTAATTCTCTGTTTAAATAGTCATTGTTGCTTGATGAGCTGAATTGCGTAGTCAGTGCTAATGGTTGTCAATGTTAACTATTAAAATGGTTGGGTAAAAAAATTATTGCTCATTTAGATTGTGATGCAGCCAGCAAGGAGTTCTAGGAAAAACTAGATTAAATGCCAAAAGATTCTAGGTTTGTGGTCTAGTTTCGATGTGGGGCCTTCTTGCCACCTTTCATTGGCTATTTTAGTTATTAATGAGTCTAAGTATTAATTTTCATTATGTTAGAAAGTTGCTGGATCAGTTTTAATTAAGTTTTACTAGAATAAGGTAACCTAGTAATTTCCAGAGTTTCTGGAATGGGTTGTAATAGGTTGTACCAAAGGCTCATGAATCTTATTTCATGTTTTCGAGTCCTTTATCTAGTTGGTTTAGAAGTTCTTAATTACTTTCTTTGTTATTAAGAGGAAAAGGTTAGGAGTCTTTCTTTTCTAGAAAAAAAAAAAAAATTGGCAATAGCCTAAGACTTCTAAGTAGTAAAAAAAATTCAGATAGAGGAATTGAATTTAGTTAAATTTCCAGCAGATTATTTTAAGCTTTGAGAGTGTGATTGCTCTCTCTTTTGTAATTGTGATTGCCTACGGAACCTAGGTTAGTTGCTTAGAGTTTATCTTTCTTTGTTTCTCATTCAATTCACTATTCTAACACCAAACAACCATCACATTCCCCTCAAGATTTTTATTTTTATTTTTTAAGTAAGTAATGAGTTTTATTAAAGATAATAAAGACTTTATCTTTATGCATTCCCTCAAGATTCATTCAAACCCCAATCTTACCTAGATCCTTAAATCTCAAATCCCATTCAAAAGTTCTTCAAGAGCTTATCAATAAGCCTAATTTTGTGTTGGGTTTGTAAAGATCATATGTTAAATTTGTATCAGAGTGTACTTTGTCAAATTGACATTAGAGCCATTTTGTCTTCTCTAATCTATATTAGTATTATATATCATGCAGCTGTCATGAAAATAAATACAACGCATTTCTTTTAGTAGAATTGACATTGTAGTCAAGTGAACAGGTAAAACTAATTGAATATTGTTGAGTCTTTTGTATATGTTGAACTTTAATGAGTACATTACTTGTGTTTGAAGAGGAGATTTTTTATTTTATTTTTATTTCCTGGTTAAACGCCATGCTGTTTGGCTCATTTATAGGGGTGTCCCTCTACTCTTGGAGCAAATCGCAAGTCTCAAGATTTCTTTGAAAGGGTACCTGCTAGAGAAAAGCATGTAAAGGCACTTTTTTCAGAAAAAGTTATTCAAAAAATTGAAAAGGATATTGGCTGCAAAATCAAGATGGAGGAGAAATTTATTATTGTCAGTGGCAAGGATAGGTTAATTTTGACAAAAGGTGTGGATGCTGTGCACAAAATGATCAAGGATGAAGGTGATCAAAGGGGATCTTCTAGTTCCCACATGGCAAGATCTAGGTCACCTGAGCGAAGCCCTGTTGATGCACGAATGCGACGCTCTGAATCCCAAAGGTCTTATTCTGGTCCCCAGAATGCATCACAGTTCCAACAGAGGTTTGGCAGGCAGGAGAAGGTTGTGGAAGACTGTATTCGTGATGATCTGCAGAAATTCTCAAGGGGTTCTCCACAAGGTAGGGACAGCATAGGATATCTTTACGGCGTCCATAGAAAGCTGGTAATTTCATGTTTATGATTTGTAACCTTTTTAAGGTTCCTATATAGTTTCCTATGTGTTGTTGGATATCCTTTTCATTGTTTCTGTGTCCTTAATTACTTGTTGCTTATCATTTGTTTGCAGCAAGAGGTAAGTTCTTATGTTCAAGCATTTTGTGTACGATTCTGAAGTAACTTTCGTGAGTGGGTCTGAATTGGTCGGATTGTCTCCAATACGAAATTATTTACTGAAAGCATATCTGGATCTTTTGCCACGGATGATTTCACTGTGTGAATATAAAGATAGTATGTTGAATTAAAGCTACCATCTATGTTAGCATCTTGAATCAAGTGCTTAACAGACTCTTCATTTCATGAAGCTTATGGTAATAATGGAGCTAGAGGTCGTTCAAGCAATTCAAAATCTCCAGCACATCCTCCTTACACAGGCAAGTCATATAATTCATATGATGGTAATAATCAGAGCATGGGTGCTTATAGAACTGATGGATGGGATAATGAGAGAAGAGGATCTGATATGCAATCTGGACGTCAGTTTGATTACCCTGCTGTCCCCCAGACATTAGAAGGATTAGAGATGGAGTATAAGAGGGATGCAATGGAACTTGGAAGAATTCGTGACAAGGAAGAAGATGAAGAAAATTACAGACATCGTGAGGTAAGAACCATCTTGTAGTGTTGGTGTACATCTGCAGAGTGTTAACTGGTGGACGTTTTGGAGAATATGGAAGTTTTTATTTTTCTTCGCAATTAGTTTTTCTAATGAACGCTTTATTGCTGGCAAGTCCAATTGCATCTTTTACTTAATAATATTTTTATAACCAGCGAGGGATACCCCAGCGGTTCCAGCACCTCAGCACCTCTTGTTGTGCCTGGGCACTGAGGTTTGAACCCTACCGGCCCCCCTCACCCTATTTACCTAGAAAAAAAAAAAATTTATAACCAATTTTTAATCTGTTAAATTCATTGAAGTTCATGAAGTCTGGATTTATAAATAACTAGGAAACAGCTTGAATTTATTTTTGTTCTTGTTTTATCTCATGGGTGAATCAAGTTTTTGGATTGCAAATGCCGTGTGTGTCTAGCATGGGCTTTGCTTCTTTGTTTAATCTCTCCACTTTTATACTTTCTGAGTTTTTGATTGTGCCACGGATCTTTTTGTATTGGTTAATCTTTAAATTAGCTGTCTGTCTCTCTCTCTCTGTGTGATAAGTAATAAAGAATTTATGAATTAAAAAAAAATAAAAAGAAAGAGCTTCTGAATGGTTTCTCTCTCCCCTCCAAAAAAATTATAGATGATTTAATTTGCATGTTTATGTTTTCTTGTTCAATTTCTTTTTCCTTGAGGGAGCATAATTAACTCTGCTGCCCATAGAATTCTTAGTGCTTGCTAGTGTGGCAAATGTTGTGGGGAAGGGTTTTGCAGCATGGTTAATACTGAAGTTCAATGATCAGAGTTGAGAATCTATATATTACCAAAAAAAGCTAAAAATTTTCATGAAACTGAAAGAGAGAGAAACAGGAGATGTAAAACATAAAAATGCTATTTAAGTCTTGTTTCTTATATTACCGTCATCTACTATGCCCACTGCTGTACTGAGGAACACTATAATTGTTTTGAACACACCCAGCATAATATGTGGATTTCGAACTTGTGATTTCTAACTATTGGTTCTACGGGTAAAAGGCTATTAGGGAGATGAGAGAGAACTACATGAAGCAACTGGCTAGTCTGAGGGGAACACATGCAAAACAGTGGGAGGAGTTTCTCCAACTTGATGCCCAAAGACGTCAACAGCAGCCACGCCAACCAATGCCCACTTCTGGTTTTGGAGGATATAAACAGCATGGTTATTCTGACTATGATGGTACCTCGGCCAACCCTCATTATGCTGGGGCCAATTTAGCCATGGATTCAAGAAGCCGATACCCAAACCCAATGGAAAATTATTCAAGGCCTAATGAAAATTTCAGTGACTTTCAGCGTCAGAGGCGTGAAGATTATGGGAAAGCCTACAATCGATACTAAATCATTATACTGGACTAAAGGGTGGTGAGTTGTCTTGCTCTCCAGTCAAGCTAAAAAGATTTAATTTCTGGTTTATTTTGTTTTTCCTACCTAATAGAAAATACATAATCTTCTCGTGCAATTCATGGTAAGGTCCACACATCTTCAGACTGGTTTTGTGGCTGCAGATGTAAAAGCATTAAAATGCTTTTGGAAATTTTAGAAACTGTGCAAATATTAGTGCACAACACACAGAAAGGTGTGGTTTTTTAAATGTAGTAGGTTTTTGGTTGGGTAGTGGCAGATGTTGGAGTTGTTTAGCGGGTATTGCAGATTTTTCATTGCTATTCAAGCATTAGCTTAAATTTCATTCCAAAAATTTTCAGGGTCCAGATCTTGGTCAGGTAGGCGTAATGCAGAGGAGGCCAATATCTAGGTAAGTATGGTTGTAACGGTTTTAAACTTGAGAAGTGATGAATCGTACACACTTGTGTTGGTAATGCCTATTTCTTTTCAATTTGGTGATTCAGTTCTTTTCAGAATTTTGTTGTAAAGAAGTGGGATATGGTTTTGGTTTATTGGTTAAGGCTGGTTATTTAGAATCTAATGACTCCTGATTGGTTGAAATTTTGCCTTCAGTAATGAATAGTACTTTGCCAGACTGAAGTTCATTTTATATTATTGTTTGCTTTAAATTTTCTACCTTGGGTTGCACAACATTCTAAGTGCAGTCTTCATAGTATGTGAGGCTCCATGGGTAGTTTGTTTCTATATTTATTTCAAATTACTTGGTTTCATCTCATGTGGGTGTCTAGTATACACCTACAGGGATCTCATTGGTAAACATGTTATTGTTTCCATTGGGGTATGGATGTTCTAGACATTGTCAGAAGTAGTTTTAACCGAAGTTGGTGGTGTGGTTCTGAATGCTACTTCCCAGCAGTGGAATTGGCTGTCACAAAGGTGGTATCCAAACTTTTGTTGTAAAATGATTATCGTTCTAATAGATTTATAAAATGTGCAGTGGTGCTGTGTGATGCTCTTCTACCTCACTAGCATCCTTGGAACTATTTCATTTTTGTTTTTTGTTCTTTTTATTGGGGAATTAATTTCCATAAGTTTGAGATAGTAGGTTGCATTATTATACTTTTGTGACTAACATTGTCAAAATTGGGATCCTACGTAGGATCGTGAGAAGTAGGTGGGATCGTGAATCGTAAGATCTTACATATTTTCAATTTAAAACAATAAACACATTGATAATGACTTTGTATGTTGTATAATCACCTAAATTGTGATTTTATCCATAAATAAACAAATATTTGCATCATATGATGCAATTTGCATGTCTTACATCACTATATCTATACTAACGAAATAAATATATTTAAGTTTTAAATTTAATAAATGTTTAATTAGCAATCAAATACCAAAATATTTATCAACACATGGAAATATTTTCCAAGTTCCAAGTTTAAAATTCAAAATAAGTTATCAAATGGAAACTAGCTAACTAAAATATGAAATCTAAAAGCAAGATGAATATTAAGGTGAAGTGAATCTTTAATTATTTCCGTTTTAGGTTTCTTATAACCACTGTCCTAACTCCTAATCATCATCATTTAGTTTATCTATGTAGACATTTTATATTTGTATATTAGAATTGCAAAACAGATCAAGATACAACTTCACACTTAACTATTATAGAGCATGCTCAAAAAATCAATCAATATACAAATACAAGCATACTAATAAAATTATATATAAGAAAAACATAAAATTATATATAAAAAAAACATTTGAGTAATATTATAACACAAATTAGTATATTGATCAAACAAATTTAATAATATTATAGTTTAAAAGGTAGCAAAGCCAATATAAATTATTCATTTAGAAATGATGAAGTATTCCTTTATTTTGATTACAAGTGAACTAGAAATTAGAAAATATTTGTTTAGGTTAACATAATTATATATAAAAATAAATAAAAAGTCATATCATTACAACATAGAAAAATAAAAACCCTTAAAGTTTTATCAAAACCAAAAGTTTATCTCATAAAAAAAAAAAAATAAAAAAAAAATAAAAAAACCAAAAATTGATATTTTGGTAGGATTGGTAGAATCGGTAAGATCTCATATGATCTTACACGATCTTACATACAATCTTATTATTTTTACAATCCTAGTGCAATCTTAAACGTTTTGGTGATGTGGGATTATAAAATCGTGCAATCCTATGATTTAGATCGCAATTTTGACAACTATATTTGTGACACTTTCAATCTCTGTGATGATGTCCATTTGACCAAATTTGAGGCCTGAGATTGTAGGATCCGCTTGGTCTCGTTGGTTTTTGATGTATAGCGTAACAGAAAAGATTGCTACTGCATTTGGCATTGAAGGTACATTGTTGATACCAAATCGTGTGGATCTGAATGGAAATGTTGAATGCATGGCAATCAGTCTGCCTATAACAACTTGGCATAGATCGAATTTAAGATTGTTGATATAACTGGTATTACAAGTACTGCAACCTTGACTGCAACTGCAAAAGCTGTTATATCAGCAATTCAGCCTGTCCCTTATTGTTAAAATACGCTTACAAACTATTGCTTAAGTAAATTACTATGCCCAATCCAAATTTCGCATTGATTGATTACTGAGAACTTGTGTATAAGAGATTATTATGATGAATGGGTATACTGGCTTTGACCCTCTACTTCTTAACCCTGTTCAAATGCTTGGATTCATCTTCGGACCTGGAGTTTTGAGTAGTGATGACCTATTGGCAGTGGGCTTGGGCTAGGTTTTGTATTTTAACAGGCGATGTAATGGCTTTTAAACATTAATTAATAGATTACCCAGAGTAAAACCATGCCCAGCTGGGCTAGGTGGGCTCTTTGGAGGGTCATAAAAGTGATATGGCTTGGGGGGCGTAAAAAATTCAGTTTTAGATGGTATGGCACAAACACTTGATGGGTGATTAGGCTGAGTATTGGTATTGGTATGTATCATCAAGTACTAATTTTCTGTCATGACCGTTTGACTAATACCAAGAGAGTGATTCCGTTCTTCAAAATTAATTTTGGTCTTCTAAGCTTCATCGTATTTATCATTGAGGAAAATTTCCTTGCTTGCCAATTCACAATTCACTTGGTCTTGGTCTTGGGAGTTGTTAGCTTCATCGTATTACTAGCATCATTTTATCTACCTAGAACTAATTGCTGAAAGTTTCTTACGCGGTTTATATATATATATATATATATATATATTATTTTGTTTTATTGTTAAATTTGTTAAAAGACTCTTTGTAATTGCTTAACATTTTCGCAATCACCAATCTGGGGATGTCATGCTGGGTCATGGCCATTGTTAAATTTTTACTGATAAGATCACAATATTTACGTTCGACATAAACTAGAACCAAATAATTAAGTAGCAAATTGGTCAAATGCATTTCATCGGGTAAACCCATCTTTAATGTATTTCATGTTAACAATATAAAGTGAGAGAGAATAACTGAATAGTCTGTAAATTGATGTGTAAATAATAATGTACAATAGAGAGCGTTATATAGGCTAGATATGTGTGCAGTACAAGTAATATGAGTAAACTACAAGCACAGTATACTGAGCTAAGCCCAATGAGCTAATCTAGTCTAAGTTATACACTAACATCCCCCCTCAAACTCGAGGTGGCAAGTAGGAAGCCAATTGGAGTTTGGATATAAGATTTCAAAGACGTCCAGGTGGGTGAGTCTTGGTGAAAATATTAGCAGGCTAGTTAGCAGAGGAGATAGAGAACAACTTGAGATTGCCTTTCTTGAGATGCTGGCAAGTGATGTGGCAGTCAATCTCAATGTGCTTGGTGCGTTCATGGAAGACATTATTATGAGCAATGTAGATAGCACTATGATTGTCACAATAAAGAGAAGTGGCAGTGGGTTGTGGAGCATCCATGTTAGCCATGAGCCAGCGAAGCCAGACAAGCTCGCAGGTGGTGTTGGCAAGGGCATGATACTTAGCCTTAGTACTGGAATGGGAAATCACATCCTGCTTCTTGCTACGCCATGAGACAAGAGAAGTATCCAACGGGAAATAGAAACCTGTGATAGAGCATCGATCAGTCGGATCACCTGCCTAGTCTGCATCTGAATAAGGATGAAGCTTGAGAGAAGACCAAGAGGAGTAGTGGAGACCATGATAAAGTGTGCCCTTGACATATCGGAAAATTCGAAGAACAGCAGCATAGTGGACAGAATGAGGGGCATCCATGAACTTACTAACCATACCCACGGCATGTGAAATATTCGTACAAGTAATAGTGAGATAGATTAGACTACCAACCAACTGACGATAGTGAGTAGCATCGAATATATGTTCACCATCCAAGGGTGTGAGTTTTGCATTGTATTCCAAGGGAGTGGAAACAGTCTTGTTGTCGGTGATACCGACTTTGGAGAGAAGATCAGAAGCATATTTAGTTTGGGAAAGATAGTATCCATCAGAGGATGAGGTAACCTTAAGCCCAAGAAAATAGCTGAGAGTGCCCAAATCTTTCATCCCAAAATGCTGACTAAAGTGCTGAAAAGAGCAGATACGTGCTGAAAAGAGCAGATACCTGCAGAATCATCTTTAGTAATAATCATATCATCAATATAAAGAATAATAAGAGTGATACCAATAGAGGATCTTTGGACAAAGGGAGCAGAGTCATGAGGATTTGAAGTGAAACTCTGCTGAGCAACAACTGAGCTAACTTTTCAAACCAAACTCAAGGAGCCTGTTTGAAGCCATAAAGAGCACGGCGAAGGCGACAAACTTGACTACCTGAGTGTGGATAGCTAGGGGGTGGTTGCATGTACACTTCTTCTTGGAGGTTGCCATTGAGGAAAGCATTCTTCACATCCATTTGATAAAGAGGCCATCGGCGAACAACAGCTACAACAATGAGACATCTGACAGATGTAAGGCGAGCAACATGAGCAAATGTTTCCTCATAGTCAATGCCATACTCTTGAGTAAAGCCTTTGGCAACTAGGCAAGCCTTGTATCATTCAACAGATCCATCAACCTTGGTCTTGATCTTGTAAACCACCTACAACCTATTACAGATTGACCAGGAGGAAAATCAACTATATCCCAAGTGTGATTCTTATGAAGGGTATCTAGTTATTCGTTTATAGCTTGCTGCCAAAGAGGGTCAGTATGAGCCTTACGATAGGTGTGAGGTTCATACATAGAGGGTGGCAAGAGCAAAAAAGCAGTGATAATCAATGAGATAAGGGGGAGGAATGCTTACCTGAGTGGAACGACGAAGTTCAGGACCAATAGGAGACTCTGGAGAAGGTGGTGCCACAAGATCCAAGACAGGCGGGTCATATGCTGGGGACAGAACCAGGGATGAGTCGTTTGGAGAGGCAGTCGATGTCGAAGAATCCTCCACAAGTTCAGGATAGAGAGGGAGGAAAAGATCAATAAAAATGGGAGACTTTGAGGCAGAGGACGCAGAAAACTGCTGGAGACTCGTGAAAGGATGATGTTCCCAAAACTCAACATGACAGGAGACACGAAGGCAATGAGAAATGAGATCATAGCAGCGAAACCCCTTTTTAGATACACCATAACCAAGGAAACAATAGAGACGAGCACAAGGTTGAAGCTCTGTTCGTTCATGAGGAGGAAGAGAGACAAAGCAAGCATAACCAAAAACCTGAAGAGAGAAGTAGTCAGGGGTTTGACCATAAAGAAACTCGAATGGTGATTTGTTGTGTGTAGTTGGTGAAGGAATACAATTAATGGTGTACACAGAAGTGAGTGTGACCTCACCCCAAAAGCGTTCAGGAAGAGAGGTAAAAATGAGAAAGGTGTAGACAACATCAAGAGTGTGACAATATTTTCGTTCTGCACGACCATTTTGTTGAGAGGTGTAAGGACAAGACCGCTGAGTAAGGGTCCTATGATTGTCTAAAAAGGATAAGAAAGATTTATTATTATATTCTTGGGGATTATCTGATCGAAAGACTTGTGTGGTTGAACTGTGTTTCAATCATTTTATGAAATGTGTGGTAAATAGACATAAGTTCAGACCTATGGTGAAGCAATTAAATCCAAGTATATTGAGAAAAATTATTCACAAATATGACAAAATATCTAGATCCCCACTCAATGGGAATAGGTGCAAGACCCCAAATATCAGAATGTATAAGATCAAAAGGTGCAAAAGAAAATGAGTCACTATTAATTAAAGGGCATTTTTGTTTGTAGCCAAAATGACAGGAAGTACAATCAAAATTTTGAAATTGAACTGAACCTAAATGACCTTGAGAAGCTAACAACTGAAGACGAGATAAGGATGGATGACCAAGACAAGCATGCCATAGATCAGGTGAGGGGGTGGCAGTGGTAGCAGCAACAGAAACAACCTGTGAAGGAATCTTCAAGTCATGAACCTCAAACATGCGACCAACCTTATGGCATGTTCCAAGCACTTGACCCGTCCGGGGATCCTGCACATCTACACCATGATTAGTAAATAGAAGATTTATGCCTAATTCACAAAGTTGACTAACAGAAAGCAAATTGAGGGATAACTTTGGGATATGAAAAGTGTCACTAAGGGATAAACAAGAATAAGAGATTGTTCCTTTATGACTAACAGGCATATGAGTTCCATTAACAATCTAAATGGTGGTGGGGTGTTCTAAGGGTGCATTATCAGAAAATTGGGATTCATTAGGAGTCATATGGTTACAACATGTAGTATTAAAAAACTAAGGTTGTTTACCTGAGGTGACAGAAAGGGCAATGGAAGTTCGGGATAAAACTTGTTGAATTACTGCCTCAATATTAGCCGTAGTAAGTGAGAAATCCAAAGATGGACTTGTAGGAAACGATGGATCTAAAGGACATAGAGCAGCTGCCCGAGGAAGAGAAGTTTTATTCTGCTCTTGCATAAATTTCTATAATTTATGACAAATTGAGATGTCATGGCCTTTGGCATGGCAAAACTTGCAGCGAGTACCTTTGGAAGATTGAGAGGTGGGACGCCGAGAGTTTATTCATGGAAGAGTAGTGAATGTAGTAATGGGAGGCTGTGGAGATGGTGTAGCCAATACATGATCAGATAATGACATGTGATAAGTAGGCCGACGGTTCTCCTCAAAAATGAGCTCCTTGATTACAACATCAAGAGAAGGAGTAGGAGATTAGCTAAATAGAGAAGCCCTAGTAGGCTCAAAATCCTCACGTAAACCCATCATGAAGTGCATAAATTACGGCGATCCTGATATTTGACAAAGAGCTCAATGTCCTTAGAACACACTAGTGGAGGATTTGCAAAAGAGTTGTTCTCACATAGTAGAAGTTTGAGAATAAAAATCAGAAATAGATTGACCTGTCTCTTGGCGCATTTGATAAAATTTTGATTCAATATGGAACTCTAGGCTTGAATCATTAGTGCAATTATAGCGATTGGCCAGAAATTTCCAAGCAGGCTCAGCAGTCTCAAGACGAGGAAGAAGATTATGAATGGAGGGAACAAAGGTATTGATAAACCAAGACAAGATCTTACTTTGAATACTCTCCCATTCCTCTAGGCATTCTTCATAATCATCCACTGTATTAGCAGTCTTAGAGGCATCTTCAACAGCTGTGGCTTTGGACTTAGGTTTTGGTACTGACTTAGGAATTGAACCCGTCACATATCTCCATAGTTTACGATCCTTGAGAAAGATAGTCATATTTTGAGACCATGCATGATAGTTAGTAGGACCATCCAACATAATGGTGATAGGACGTAATAATGAAGAAAATGACCAAAAAGTGGGATTTAGAGACCTTAAATGAAGAAACGGAGCCCAAAATTGGAATCTATGCAAAAAACTGAGCAAGATAGCCCCATTCAAAAATTTCTACTTTGGTTAAAAAGTCAACACAAAAGTCAATGATTAACAGTGTAGGTCAACGGTTAGAAGTCAACAGTACTGTTTGCTGACGTCACTGGATGACGTGTGTTGCTGACGTGGCAGATGATGTGCTAGGGTTGACATGGCACTCAGAGGTGTTGAGCATGTGTAGCGACTAGAGTTGCGTGGCGGCAGCTTGTTAGGCGCGTAAGGATCTCGGCAGCGTGTGATAGTGCGTGCGGTGCGTTTTCGACAAGCAGAAACTTGGGGCGGCGCGTGAGGGCGCGTGTGAGCTCTGTTGGGATTGTTTCTAGTTGGGTTTTGATTGGAGAAGTCTGATTTATCACGTCATGATTGTGGTTCGATGATTTGATTGATGAATAGACTAGATCCGAGAGGTAATGGTTGGGTGTGACGGCGGTGACTCGCTTTTGACGATGGCTATCGATGAAGGTGAGGGCAGCGGAAGAACGCCAAAAAATACCACTAGATCAGAGCAATGACTCTGATACCATGTTAACAATATAAAATGAGAGAAAAAAAATGAATAGTCTGTATATTGATGTGTAAATAATAATGTACAATAGAGAGTCTTATATGGGCTAGGTATGTGTGCAGTACAAGTAATATGAGTAAACTACAAGTACATTATACTGGGCTAAGCCCAATGTGCTAATCAGTCTAAGCTATACACTAACATTTCATTTTAAAAAACTCTCATTTCCAAGATGAATTAAGCCCCCTTTGGAACTGGCAGTTGAATGGAGGTACTTTAAATCTAATGCTAATGGAGTAAATACTTTAACAGCTATATATACCTTTGACGAAGTGAGAATTTCTACTAGAGAAAAAATGGCAACGTTCATGGCGAATGTTGACAGTGAAAAAGTGAAAACAACTGTTACAAATAGAGCTTCTAGTGTAGACCGGTTCATCACTGAACTCGTACTCTCCTGCAACTATAGCAACCGTCGGCCCCAATCATTGGATTGGACATCGAGTTCAATGATTTGAATGACTCCACCAAGTGCAAGGCTGCAACGCTGCAACTTTGCTTGGGCTCTGTTGCATTATAATACCACTCGTTCACATGGAACTGGTTCCTCAATCTTTAATCAACTTTCTCTCTGCTCCTCTCTTTTGTTTTGTGGGTGTTGGGATACATAAGTTGCTAAGTTTTCTTCGAAGGGACTATGGGTTTGAACTTGAATGCAGAAATGTGGTGGACTTAAAACCGATTCTTGATTTGGCTGTGTATTGTGGAAGCCTCGAAGTCGAAGCCAAGCCCTTGAGTGTCATCAGGGGGAACTGGGGTGCCGGCAATCTTAATATGGAGCAAATTGAGAGTGCTGCTTCTGATAAATATGTTATTCCCTTGAGATGTTTTCATGATAAATAAATGAAAATTGAAAGTTGTTTTGGGTGGAAATTATATTTGGTAATTGGTATCCGGGTGAACTTGGTTGGGAGCAATTGGTTTAAATTAAGAATTATAGTATTACATCATGTCGTATGTTTCATCTTCTATTCCTGTTCATGAATATTGGATAAAATAATAAAGAGAAAACCTTGTTCCTCTTGTGGGTTTCATTTTTGCTCGGATTCACTTTTATATGTTCTCCAATATATGCATGTCCAAGTTCAATCATGTGGCCACTGGCCATGTGTAACTATTCCATTTTTTTTCATCAAAAAATTCAGCAAAAATTAAAGACACTTATCAGACAAAAATGCTTTGTCCTCACTTGTGTCTCTACTCTCTACCTTCGATCCCTTGAACAGCACTAGAAGATACCTTTTATCGTGCAATTTCTTTATATTTTAGCCTTAAATATATCATGCTAATTGAACTTGTCACTGTGTGGAGCTCCTGTGGACCTAAGTGATATGGTCCATGCGCACATTTTTTTGGAGGCAAAGAGCCAACATTGGATACCAAAGTTGTCCCATTAATATAATTAGCATGATAGAACTACTTTCATTTTCAAATTAATGCATCTTTTTTCATTTAAAAGATAACCAAGAAGGTACCATGAATATTCTCTCATTCTTCTAAAGCACTGCACTCCTGACTTTAGTATACTCCTAACTGTGCTGCCGGCGATTAATTACCTCTAGATATACAATACAATGTATAAAAATGTTAGATATTTCTAAAATACTTAGTCAACAAAGAGTTGTATAAATGTAGTTTCAAAAACAGAGATTTGTTCAGGATGTAATGGAAGAGATTCCTATTTACACGTTGGTTATCCATAACGCAAGTTACGCAAGCAACTAAGCACATTGCATAGAAAAATCATTTATAAACCAAAAAAAAAAAAAAAAATTTTGAGTTCATGAGTCACGACATTTCGGGTTACCATTGGTTACTATAGATAGGATGTTATTGTTTAGTGCTTATGGTAATCTCGGAAGTGAGTTTTTGATTCAAGGGGCTACATTATACATTCATGATAATGGAGAAAGTATTTAAAACAGATGGAAGGAAATAAAATCTCGCCAATGAATTGTATTTCAATTGGTATTTCATTCCTCTCTCGTGGGAGTTGGGACTTGGCTTTGTTAGAGAAAATTAAATGTAAGAAGGATAAACCAAAACAGGAAAAAGTAAGAAATTAATTTTTTCAATTATAAATGTTCGATAAAAAAAAAAGTGAAAATAAAATAGAACATCGAATATTAAAATTTATTTATATCCTAGTATTGAATTGTTTAAACCTGGTCAATGAACTTTATAACTTAATTAATATTCATATGTTTCCAACATAGACATTTATATAAGGTTAAAATTCCTCACCCCATTATAATTACCAAATTAACAACAAAATTATTTAAACTTAAGTGAGAAAATAATTAAATCACATTCATTAACTAGTAATTACTATGTAAGTTCCGCATATTCTGATAAAAAAAATTAACTACTATCCAAGTTTATAAACTTTTTATAACAAAATTTGTATTGAGTTTCAGTCTGATCTTGAAATGAGAAGCGCTACTTCCTTAATACCTTTATAACAAATATTATGTGGTAAATTGTTTTTTGTTTTATTTTAACTCATATTACTTTTTTTTTCTTATTAGTAATAACCAATAATAACTTGTCACTTATCATTTATTGTAAACATAACATTTTCTCTTAAAATGGGCCTAGAAAAGTTATACCGGTTGATATGGTGACCATTCTATGAAGTGATCAAACGGTGGAAACAGAATGAAGAGTCATGCATATCTGTAACAATGTAGTTGTAGTTAGCCGTTGCCATATGTAGACAAGCTGACACGTTCTTCATCCAAGTTTTTTTGACATTTTTAACAAACTTCAAACCTTAAATAAACTGTTTTATTTTAATATAAATAATAATGTATTGTTTTAATTTAAATAAGACTTGTATGTCTTTGTGCTCGCAGAGAGACATGGCATACAAACTCTATTATCTGGGAACAAACGTTGTCACCAAACCCATTGATTCCCTTGGGTTCTTCGCTTTGACTCAAGGTAAATAACCTCGTACTTTTTTTTTGGGTTTTTAGATTTTGTTTGTTTTTGCTCTTTTCAGTTTTGGATGACACAATTACAATGGTTAATGTTTCTGTTTTTGGTGGTTTATTTTTGTGGGGTTCTGGTTTTGGAATATTGGTTAAGTGGTTTTAACAAGTTTTAGCGCCTGTGTTTGTTAGCTCCAGTTGGGTTAGTTTTTGGGGTCTAAATTTTGTGGTTTTTGAATTTTGTTTATTCATTTTTGCAATCTCTCTGTTTTATTTTAGCAGAAAAAGCTCAATTTTTTTATAAGAAAACTTTATGAGAGGTTATATAATATATGCAGCAGAGTAATTCTCGATTTCATTGTCTAAACTTTTCAATTATAAATGCAGGATTCTAATGGCGGGTTTGGGTGCTCTTTTGTTTGAGAATTAGACTTTAATAGGGTTAGATTCTTTTTTTATCCTTAGAATTTAATTGTTTTAGATTTTTGGATCTCAATTTTAAGCTGTGGTTCAAAGGATTTTACAAGTTTTTATCATCCACTTGCCTTGAGAAACTGGAAGGAAATAAAGAAAGCTTGGTTTCATGAGATTAGTATTGAAGTGAAGGTGTAATTTGTGTTAGTTTGAAGAGTTATAACTATGTTATTGTGGTAAAAGGGGTCATTTGTTTCTGCATTCTCAAGGGTAGGGGAGAGGTGGGTAAATAAAGGATTTTATTTGAGGTGAAAGGGGCAGTTTTTATGGATTCAAGGGAAAATGACTTTGAATTTGATATTGAAAGTGGTGGGACAACTAATGAAGAGGAGGCAAGCAAGGATCTTGGCTCAAGCAAGAGACAAGTGAAGAAAATTCTCAAAAAGGTTTCCAGTGGGATTTTGAATTTCAATGGTGCAATTACACATGAGTGTGGCATTAGCTCGAGTAGTAATATGGTGAAATCTGGCGGTGTTGTGGATGTTGGTGTAGAGTTGTTGATAGACAAGAGTTCAGAAGAGGAAGAGAGTCGAGACCAAGTGGTTGTTGTTGAGAAGATGTGCATAGGAGAGAAGCATAAGAAGAATTCTAGGAAGCCTCCCAAACCGCCAAGACCTCCTAAAGGCCCATCATTGGATGCTGCTGACCGGAAGTTGGTTAGGGAGCTCGCTGATGTTGCCATGAGAAAGCGTGCAAGGATTGAAAGAATAAAGGCACTGAAGAAAGTGAAAGCAGGCAAGGGATCATCTTTGAACAGTGGACTATCTGCCATGGTCATCACACTTGTCTTCTTCCTCGTCATAACTTTTCAAGGTATATTTGCAATTTAAAGTTTGATTTCCCCTTTTCCTTCCTATGCTCTTTGGTGCCCCATACCATAATTTATGTGCATTAAATTCATGGGTGGCATTTCAGTTCTATAGCATTGTAGCAAACTCAGTAATTGGTCAAAATTTCCAAAATTGACCCTAAAAGGATTAGTTTCTTCACAGTTTGGAAACATTGATATACTGGGCTCGTGTCATTCTGTGTACAATGTTGAAGGTGCAGAATTTCCTTTTTGCGAGATGAAATTGGGATTCTTGAAGCATCTATTTCTAAGGCTTTGGATTGCTTCCTTAGGGATTTGCAACCCTTCTCGGGATTTCATTTGATGTTTGGAACTTCAGTTTTTGATTATTTTACTGTACTTCTTTTGTTCTTGTGCTTCTCTTGTATGCTTCTCACATACCAGGCCATGCACTCGCCTTTGTCAATGTTCTTTCTATAAAAAAAAAATTTACTCATGAAAATTTTGTTGTTCTAATCTGTAAGGGAGTCTGATAATATAGTAAATGCTTAGGACCATAATTCGTTATTTTTTTAAATATCAGAAACCATTAAATTTTTGTTATAGTTACTGGTCTAAGATTGTATTAAGCTGTATCTTTAATCTTCAGGATTTCTGAGTTTCATGTAGGATTCTGTATGTGTGAGTTTTGAGTCACAGATGCAATTCATAGATCTCCCCAGAGCAAGTTTTGTAGAATCCCTTAGTAAATTTGAGTATCTAAAGCTATTCCAAGGTAGCAACTTATATATAGTTCCCTTAAGCTTTTGCCCTGCAAGTGTTATGTTACATTACATAAGCATAGTGCTGATTTATCAATACAGTCAAATACAGTTTTCACTTTGCAAGATCTAATTATTTAGTTTAAAACCTTGCAGAAAAAGTTGAAAGCCTCACCTTTCTGTCCTATTCTACAATATGCTGCCTTCTCTTGCTTGTTATGCTTTTTGTTCACTAAAGCATCAGAGAAGGATGCCAACTGACCA
Source organism: Quercus lobata (assembly GCF_001633185.2). Lineage (NCBI taxonomy): Eukaryota > Viridiplantae > Streptophyta > Magnoliopsida > Fagales > Fagaceae > Quercus > Quercus lobata. Next base: position 18,987,380 of record NC_044915.1, on the reverse strand, counting down.
ACTCTTTATAATGCATGATGTCTACTCTAGAATTCACTCTTTGAACCTTCCACAAATCATATATTTGCCCTCTGAAATGTGCAGAGGTAGTGCGGTTTGCTGGGGGATATAGTAATTTTGTAGGAATGGTAATACGTCAATGGCAGTTTATTTGTACATCAAATTGTGAAACTATATATCCTCTGTTGATGGTGATAGATGATGTTCTGGACGAAAGGTCTGGGTGGATGATATTTAGAAAAACTGTGTCTGGGCAAAAATGATCTTATGCGGGCCTCTCACAAGCTTGTGGGATCCAAATTCTTGTGCATAAGATACCTTCTTCTGTCAGGGGGGATTTACTTTGATTTGCATCTTGGATTAGTACATCCTGCAACATACTTCTTGATACTTATCTTTTTGCTAATACTGCTCTTATTGTGCCAACCAATCATGCCTGCTGTGGGGATATTGGGTGTCTTGGTTTCTCACTTTGCTTGCACTGGACATTCAAAATAGGTCCACTTGTATTTGTGATAATAACCTTCGGGCTATGATATGATACTCTAGCATCCCTCATTGCATGAGCTAAATGACCTTCTAGTTGTATTCATATCAATTTGTCCCATTCTGTTCATGGAGTAAGAGATGGAGTATTAGTAGCATTTTCCCTTAATGTCCTTTGGTGTAATGAGATCACTTCTGAGTTTCATTAGCTTCATTTCACTGTAGTTTTTCCTTTTTTTTTTCTCCTGAGGACGCTTGAAAGGTTAAGTATTCCTTGAAATGGTATGGAAGATGGAATTGAGTAATTTATTTTCTTTCAGGTTTCTAAGCAACACCTGTATAAATCCACACATAGAGACATGTTATCTTGCTAATGCTTTGAGCAAACGATTTTAAGTTAAACCCTAAGCTTCTTCCTTGTGGGGGAGTTTCTGATATTTACTGTCTGACCAACAATTTTTTGTGCTTGCGTGTGGTAATGTTAAAAAGATCTTGCCCATGCTTTGTGCAAAAAAATGGGGTTTCAAACCTTAGTAATGTCTTCTGTGGATGGGCCTTCTAGTGTCTGTGACCAAAAATTAATGAATCCTATTTGTGTGTGATTGTATACATCTTAATGTTGGTGAAACTTTGCCATAAACTCTCAGAAGCGTGGACCCAACTTCCTAATGTCTGTGACCAAACATTTTAATTATGCATATCCGTGTGGTTTACAACTTTATGTTGGTGAAACTTTGCTCGTAGGATTAAGCTCCAGAAGCAGCGTAACCGCGGGATTACCTGGGTCCCCTGAGCCAGCAGTGGCCACAAGTGAAAGTTTGATTTCGGTTCAGTTTTACAAGGACCCTTTTGCCTTCAATAGCAATGGATCTAGTTCTGGCTCTAGTAGGTGCGTATTCCTTCAATAAGATATATCTTTTCATGCCATGTGGTTATAAGAGTCCAAGATAAGCTTAATTCTGCGCTTCTATTTTTTTATTCACCTCATGTTCCATGTTAATGTAGTTTTGCAGAAGAGCAGCAGGCAGCTGGTTGAGGTCCTGGGGAAGAAGCGGTTAAAATTGCTAGATTATATGAAGTCTTTGAAGATGTCATCATATGAAATGCTCACATCTGGGGTATCATGCGTAGCAGCTCATTTAGACTTGATTTTTCCTCGATTTCAAAATATTGAGTCTATGCTTGCCTATTTTGGCTTCTGACTTCTCTACACTTGTATATACCAGAAAGCTCCAGTAGATGTTTGTAAAAGTAGGAGGATTCGTTTTGGCCTGTTTACTTTACCTATATACAAAAAAAGAATATATATATATATATATATATATATTTATAATTTATTAAACTTATCTAACAGTTTTTATTTTTACCTAAGGCTTTTGCTTTATTTTCCTATGGCTACTAAAATGTTTTGGTTGCTAGGCGAAGCGGTGGAGTGCTGCACCTTAGATGGCGAGAGTCCAATAGCTGAAAGCATCACTAGCTTACGCTAATACAATAAGCCAACAAATTATGACTTAATTATTCCATCTGTAAGTTCTATACAATCAAAGGAACTAAGAACTCGGAGTTAAAGTAATAATATTATTATTGAATCATTAGAACATCTTTGATATTTCTTTTAGTTTAATGTTTCTATTAAGTGGATATGGTTATTGGCAAGAACTTATTGAATCCATTGTTTGGGCTCATAATAAATTAAAGTTGCTCCTCTTTTTAATATAGATATAATTTTAATAATATCAAATTATTCTTATATTTATTTTCGTTCTCATTACTTAGAAAAAATAAGCAACCGGTTCAAATACAATGGTTTTCATTTTAGGAACTCCCAGTTCTGATGTGAGAATGCAGAAGTGTCAAGAAGCATAACACGTCTACTTTTAGAAAATAAGAAACAAAACATTTTTTTTTTCTTGAAAATATTCTCGAATTTACAAGGGTTCCTTAAATCCACAAGAGTCCTTGAATTCATAAGGAGAAATGGTCTGGAATCCAACAGAAAATAGAAAGAAAAAAAACTGAATTTTTATTAATATCAATAATACTGAAAAACGTTTACAGACTTAGGGATCTATTTAAGAGTTTCTTAAAACTTGACAAACAAGAAAATATATTCTAAAATTACTCTTAATTAATACCTAACCATAACATGAATCAAATTTGACCTGAAAAAGGATTAAAAACACCTAAAAACAAATAAATAATAACCCTAAACTTAAATAATGAAAATTACAAATTAAATACCAAAATTAAAAAATTACAATAATTAAATACTAAATTGTGTCCTACGGTCAAGTTTTCTGGCAAATATAGCCCTTTTTATCATTTCTTTGGTTGTACACTTGGGCATCCTTTTCCTTGTAGTTAAGGTAATGACTTCGGGTATGACCAGCTCCCATACAACCCTCTGAGCGAAATGTGGCAAAAGGAAGGAAAATCCATGGGCAATTGTTCACAGAGCAAGTTTAGCGGTTTCTTTACTGTTCCTAGGCTTCTTCGATCCAATTACTTTTCTTAGAGCACCAAGACCATTACCCAATTACCATCATAAGCAAATCCATGTGTAAGTTTGTCCCTGTACTATACAGAGTGCACAAAAAGAACCATAGCTCTGTACTATAGGATCGATGCACAAAAAGATCCAATGCATCAGACGCAAATCCATGTTGAAGACTTGAAGTGATTGGAGCATTTAAAAAAAAAAGGGGATGGTGTTATGCAATGTTAACATAAAATAAATAATACTGTATGTATTTACTGCTGCATCGTTAATCTGTAATGATGTACTCTTAAGCTTGTTAAAAAGGAAAAAGCTAAAATTTGAAACGGCAATTATTATTTTCTTTTTCTTTTGAGGCCCAAACCAACATCTCAAAATTTTTTTTTTTTAATATCATTTTTGGTAAATTAAACATGCATCCAATGAGTCTTAAACCCTATGTTGCACGGACACGGACACGGGGATACGGCAATTTTTGAAAAATAAAGACATGACATGGCGGGGACACGGCGGTTAAATAATTAATTAAATTTTATATTTAGACATATTTTTAAATATTTTTAGACATAAAAAGTGGCCCTTTCTCTGATGTAGCCGTAAAATTGATAAGTGGCCTTTTATGTACATCTATCCACCCATCACTTACAATGCTTAAACCCTTTTCTTTCCAAGTGTCTTTAATTCACCTCAACAACTTCTTAATATGTGCCCTCTCTTTTTGCAACAGAGTTGTTCTTAATTTATTGTAACTTGGAGGAATATAGCCTGCTAAATTATTATTAGCTTCAAATTTGATCATCTCAATCCAATACGGGTTCTTAACAAAGTGAAAGTGTAAACTAGCAGAATAAAATGTCCTAGTAATAAGAGAATCTAATTGCTCTCGACATTGATTGTTAAAAGCCCTCTCCAAAGGCGAATTCCCAACCCCTTTTTTTTTTTGAAAAAAATGGATGACTTGTAGCTGTACTACTCTCTCTACTGCCCAAATTAGGACTAGTAGGAGAATCAGTTGGTAAAGACACTAGCTTAAGCTTCTTCAATCTATGCGAAGATTCCTCATACGCATCTTCTAATTTCTGCATTTCATTTTGATACTCATCTCCAACCTTGGCACATGGTTGTATTCCAAACTTAGATAGTTTTAACAAGTGTGCCTTCACCCTTGAATAAGACCCCTTGAAAGTTTTTTCACAATAATTACATCTGAAAGCAACATTTTCACCACCAACACTTGCTTTTTCTAACTTAGGAACATATTTCCATAAAGGAGCAGCAGCTATCTCAGCTGATGATTTTTCACTTTCACTTTCAGTATTCATTTTAGTAAAATCACCTACAATATTTAACTTTAATAAATAAATAAAACTATAGTAGGAAACACAAAAACAAATTTATAAGTTATAACTTATATAAAAAAAAAAAAAAGGACAGAGGGCACCCACAGCAGCAGTGAAAAAAAAAAAAAAACGCGTTATAACTTATATAAATAAGTGAGTAACAGTACACCCATCCATTCACCAAAATTAATATCTGAAAGAAAGAAAGAAAGAAAAAAAAAAAAACGGAGAGAGAAGAGAATCAAGAGATCGGAGCTGTTGTCCACGCCGAGAGAGAGAGAGAGAGAGATCAGAAGGGACAGAGGACAGAGGGCACAACGTCGATGTCGGAGCTCACTGATCGGCTCGATCTAAATCCGGCGAGGGACAGAGGGCATCGGCAGTGACAGAGGGAGGGTGGGTTGAGAAGAACTTGAGATGTGGTTTCAACTTTTAGTCTAAGAGACTCTAAACTTGCTTTATTGTTTTAGGATTATCACAAAATCAATGGTATTGGTAAGTCCACCTGTCAAAATCTGTGATTTTTTTTTTCATTGCTGGCGTGTTGGAGCCGCGTTAGCGCCGTGTCGGAGAAGCAAAAAAAAAAAAAGAGACACCACCGGACACCGGAATCCGGCGCGTCGTACCCGTTCCGGTGTCCGACACGTGTTGGATACCGACACGACGCCAAAAATGACGTGTCTGTACAACCTAGCTTAAACCTATATCCTATATCGTACCTCTACAGTCAACTCTGACCACTCTTCAAATATGAAACTCATACTCAAAACTCACTAAAGTGGGTGAGGAGTGAGGACATCTTCAAATAATCTACATATATATAAGAATTTTGCATATATAGTTTGAAAAATTCAATGAACCTACATTCTTTTTTTAATATATTTTGAGCAGGGACAATGAACCATACTATAGTTACGTTGATAGCCACAATTCAAAAGGGTTTTGTTGAATTCCCATGATAGATCTCTCTCAGTTGCCCATCCTGCAAAGACTTCTATTAACATACACAGGTTTATTAAACAAATATGGAGCGCTGATTTCTGGCATTTATGGTTGTAATAAGATATATGAAAAATGGTTCTATACGTTGAGAAATTTAATGAACTATTTAGATTCTTCTCCATTATTCCCAACTCTTTTGGTACTTTTTGAGCTAGAAAGCTCAAAGCCCATTCTGCAAATTTATACAAGTAAACAAATTTTTGGTAGCATGGAGGAGCAGCCGTTATTTTGTGAAAAAAGTTAAAGCAGTACGGCATTTGAAACTGAAATGTGCACGCACACTCTTACGTACAACATCGTGGTCGGCTAGCTATTACGTTTGAGCTTCGTTATTCTTATCTTCTCCGAGTTCAACATTTGACATTTTCCTTCCCACACGCTTCTCTTTTTTGCCATATAGCTTGATAAGGATAGGAGGTCACACAACTAGGATTTCAAGAATGGGAAGGCCAAAAATAAAATTTTAACTAATGTACATAATAAAATTATTATATAAAGAAAGAGAAAAGTTAATGGATATCTTATAGACATTCATTTAGGAAATATTTTTAAAATTTTTTTAATGAGAAAAAGTAATTAATTATTTTTAATAAATTTTTATATTTTTCCAATAAAAGTGATGTTAATTTTTTATAGAATTTCAACTTATGGTGTCAGTTTATGATGATTGTCCTTTTTATCATTAAATCAACTACTAATTAGTTTTTGGTATATTCAAGGATTGAACTACAGATTTCTTATTCAATCATCAGAAATTTTATCAGTTGAGCTCTACGTAAAGTCTATCCTACAAAGTATTTTCGGATTCTCCAAAGTTGAATAAGATTGGACATCTTATTCAACCATCAGATGTTCAATCTTGTCCCATCAAAAAAAAAAAAAAAAAAAAAAAAAAAGATGTTCAATATTTCTTTCTTGTATCCTTGGGTCAATTCTCATTCGGGCACAATTATCGGTTATCAATTTCCATTCTAATCCCTCCAATAGTATTCCTAGGATTTTCACCTAATATCCTATTGTTATTCTAATTCTACAATATTTATGACTGTCGAAAATTAGGTAATAGTAAACTGATTAATTGAGTATTCATGAATTCTACAACCTATTTCCAAAAAGTGAGATTTTCTTGAACTTAAGCATAAGAGACACTTTAAGTCAACATCTTACCATCCTTTTGTCTATTGCAAATGTCCATGTTAGCCACCCAATTAGCTGCATAATAAGTTTTCGCTGTTTATGGATTAGTTTTTTCTCTTGTGACAAAGATTGTATGGATAACTAGTTGATTTATTTATTTACTTTTTATTTTATAACATCTTATAAAATCATATGAAGATCAAAATATGTATGTTACAAAATTTGAATATAATAATAAGAAATACTCAACATATATGGTCTTTTTTTAAGGAAAAGCCTAGGAATATAAATTTTTTCACAACTTCTTACCACAACTATGATGAAGAAAAAATGGTGGATCCATGTGTAAATGATGGTAAATTACTCACAATTTGCAACGTTAGAGTTGTGACAAAAAAAGTTGTGGAATAATTTGTAGTCCTAGAGCTACTCTTCTTTTAATCTCCAAGTTATCTTTCATGGTTGACACTTGACACAAAAGCTTTCAAAGTTCTTCTTGACTTCTTCTAATATTAACTCAAAAGTTTTTAAAGCCCACATTTTTCACATCGTTACTCTTGATGGTGTTATAAGATATGCCAAATCCTAAACTCGTCCATATGACTCGTCCTAAGGAAATGTTGGATGGCATACAGCATATTCGTCCAAGGTAAGCCCGTTCGACCGTAAAGTCGGTTGGATGAGCGCCTTGCGTCCTGAACATGTTGAAACTACTTTTGTTTTCCTGTCAGGCTACAAACCGTTCCCCTAATAAACGGTTGTGGAAAAAAGACCCCAAATAATGTAACTTCCATGGTGGTTATGGAAGTTACCTCTGAATCCTCCGAACTCCACAACGGTAGGAGAAGTAACTACCTCAAACAAGCACTATATAAGGGCTCTTCTACGGGAAGGTAAGGCATTCAGACACTTCCACACAAATTGGAATTCCAAAAATACTGACTTTACCATCAGAGGATTCTTGACTGGTCCTCCCCGGTCTCCTCTGATTTTGTGTTTATCTTTTCAGGACATTCCAAGTAACATTGAGATCATCAACGCTCGAGACATTCAGTCTACTAATTTCCTTGTGTTCATCAGTTGGCGCTGTCTGTGGGGAAGAGTTTTGTTAGATTTTATCTGAGTTCTACAATTCCTTTCTCTGACAAAAAGGCTGCAATGGTTAGGATTAGATCAAAGGCTACCAGCCTAGGCCATTAAGAAAGTAGGGATGCTTCTAGCAATCCCTATCGCGATCGTCAATCTGCACCTGCCATGCAACCATCCTCTATTCAACATGTGCAATCCATGGCAGCCGCTATGGCAAAGTTAACTCGCCAGAACCAAGAACTGACAAGGGAGATTAATCTCAGGAGGCAATGAGGCATATGGAGAAGAACAAGGCCAGAGCCAGGGAGATGGAAGAAATGCTGTGCCTAAAAGTCAATCAAGGGGCACCACATCAAGAAGGGTGCCACACTTGGAGAGAGAGATCGACTTGATGAGGAAGGTTATGGATGAGATGAGGGAGAACATGAGAAGAACAAATCCTGTAAAGGATCTAGTTCACTGAACAGATTCCCCTTTCACGGCTTCCATCAATGGTCACTCCTTGCCTCCAAAATTCAAGATGCCTTCCTTGGATTCGTATGATGGAGTGTGTGACCCTTTTGATCACATTGCTACTTTTAAGACTACAATGCACCTTCAGGGGGTCCTGGATGAAATTATGTGTAGAGCCTTCCCTACCACCCTCAAAGGTCTGGCACGAGTGTGGTTCAGTAAAATTCCCCCAAATTCGGTAACTTCTTTCAAGAGTTGAGCACGTTGTTCGTTAATAACTTCATTGGGGGACAGAGACACAAGCGTTCTTCGTCCAGCCTGTTGACCATAGAACAGGGGGAGAATGAAAGCCTGCGATCCTTTATCACTTGTTTCAACAAGGAAGCCCTGATGGTGGATGAGGTGGAAGATAAGCTACTATTGGCGGCCTTTCACAATGGGGATAATTCTGATTTGTTCATCCACAAACTTTATGAGAAGGAGCCTCAGTCTATGGCTAAACTAGTCCATTCAGCCTAAAACTTTATGAATGCAGAAGATGCGATCATAGCCAAGAAGAGGGAGAGAGCTGAGAGAATGGAAGCAAACCCCATGTGCCACTCCGAGCAGACCTCTCGTCTAAAAAAGGGACGGACGGAAGATAAAAAAGACCGAGATGGCAAAAAGGCTGGTCCTTCAGCACGGAGTTAATAATACATGCCATTGAACACGCCGCTCGAGCAAGTCCTTATGCAAATCAAGGACAATCCTTCCTTAAAATGGTCGGAGAAAATGAAGGGAGACCCCAAAACACAATAGGAACAAGTATTGCCGCTTCCATAAAGACTATGGGCATGACACAAACGAATGTTACGATCTGAAACAGCAGATTGAAAATCTTATAAGACAAGAAAAGTTGAGAAATTTTCTTGGACGAGAACATAAGGATGAAAAGTTGAAAGGGAAGGTAGAAGAGTCGTCGCAACCCTTGCTTGGAGAGATAAGAGTTATTATAGGAGGAAGCTCAGTAGGTCAGTCATCCAAGTCCAGGAAGACGTATTTGAAAGTAGTGCAGAATGTTCAACTCTCTGGACGATCTCCAAGGATGAGGACCACGGACGAGCAAGCAATCACATTCATGGACGCAGATGCTGAAAGAGTTCACCACCCCCATGACGATGCCATTGTTATTACTTTGCTTATTGTCGATTATACAACTAGAAGGGTATTGGTGGACAATGGAAGTTCAACAGATATTTTATATTACCTTGCCTTTCAGCAAATAAGGCACGGATGAGACCAACTTCATCCAGTAAACTCACCCTTGGTAGGATTCGGTGGAATGAAGGTGCAGCCTGTAGGCACTGTCACATTATCTGTCGTGGTGGGGGCATACCCACAACAGGTAGCCAGGGACGTGAATTTCTTGGTAGTAGATTGTTCATCCTCCTACAATGCCATAATTGGAAGACCAACTTTAAATAGTTGGAAAGCAGTTTCGTCTACTTACCACCTGTCAGTCAAATTTCCAACGGAGCATGGGATAGGACAAGTGCAGGGAGATCAACTGGCAGCAAGAGAATGCTACCTGGCCATGTTGGCCATGGACGAGCAAGTTCAGATGATAAATATTAAGGAAAGGAGAGTTGTGACAGAGCCCATCAAAGCATTAGAGAATATTTCCTTGGACTAGAATAACCCCGAGAGGTGTACCAGGGTTGGAGCAGATTTAAAAGAGAAGATTAAGAAGGACCTCGTCCGTTTCTTGAGGAAGAGTATTGATGTGTTTGCTTGGAGTCATGAAGATATGCTGGGTATAGACCCTAGTGTCATTACCCACCGTCTAAATGTCTATCCTTCCTTTAAGCCTGTATGACAGAAGAAAATGGTGTTGCTCCTGAGAGAGACAATGCTATTAAAGAAGAAGTGTAGAAGTTGACCGTAGCAAAGTTCATTCGAGAAGTTTATTATCTAGATTGGTTGGCCAATGTAGTAATGGTCAAGAAGGCAAACGGTAAGTGGAGAATGTGTATAGATCTCACCGATCTAAATAGGGCTTGCCTTAAGGATAGCTACTCGTTGCCACGCATTGACCAATTGATAGATTCCACTGCGGGTCACAAACTGCTTAGCTTTATGGATGCTTTCTTTGGATACAATTAGATAAGGATGGATGAGGCAGACAAAGAGAAGACATCCTTCGTCACAAGTCAATGATTATTTTGTTATAAGGTGATACCCTTCGATTTGAAGAGCGCTGGGGCAACATATCAGAGGTTGGTTAACCACATGTTTCATCCACAGATTGGGCGGAATGTAGAAGTCTATGTAGATGACATGCAGGTGAAAAGTCAGGACGAGGGAAAGCATCCGGATGATTTGTAGGAAACATTTGACACACTTAGGCAGTACAACATGAGGTTGAACTGCGGGTCACAAACTGCTTAGCTTTATGGATGCTTTCTTTGGATACAATTAGATAAGGATGGATGAGGCAGACAAAGAGAAGACATCCTTCGTCACAAGTCAATGATTATTTTGTTATAAGGTGATACCCTTCGATTTGAAGAGCGCTGGGGCAACATATCAGAGGTTGGTTAACCACATGTTTCATCCACAGATTAGGCGGAATGTAGAAGTCTATGTAGATGACATGCAGGTGAAAAGTCAGGACGAGGGAAAGCATCCGGATGATTTGTAGGAAACATTTGACACACTTAGGCAGTACAACATGAGGTTGAAACCCAGTAAGTGTGCTTTCGGAGTGTCATCAGGGAAATTCCTGGGGTTTATGGTTTCACATAGGGGGATTGAAGCAAATCTAGACAAGATCCAAGCAATACTGAACATGGAAGCTCCAATATCAAAGAAGTTCAGTCTCTTACCGGACAAGTTGCTGCCCTCAACAGGTTTGTCTCTAAAACTACTGATAAATGTTTACCATTTTTTAAGGTTCTTAGAAAGACATTTGAATGGATGGACGAGTGTCAGAAAACTTTTCAAGACCTGAAGATATATCTCACCATGGCCTGCTTGCTGAGTCCATCTATGTTGGGAGAGGAATTGTACTTGTACTTAGCAGTGACTCCATATGCTGTAAGTTCAGCGTTAATCAGAGAAGAAGGAAGGGTGCAGAAGCTAGTCTACTACACAAGCAGAGCGTTCAGAGGAGTGGAAGGACGGTATCCATTGATAGAGAAATTGGCCTTTGCACTAATAATAGCTTCCAGGAAGTTGAGACATTACTTCCAAGCTCATGTCATCAATGTCATGACGGCTCATCCACTCAAGAAGGCAATGAACAAGTTGGAAGCCACAGGATGACTGATCCAATGGGCTGTCGAGCTCAGTGAATTTGACATTAGGTACCAACCCAGAAATGCAATAAAAGCTCAAGCCCTAGCTGACTTCATTGCAGAGTTCACTCCGAGTTATGATGACTTAAGCAAGGTGGAGAATAGTAAGAAGTGGATCGTCTGTGTGGATGGATCATCTACACAGCATGCAGGAGGAATAGGAGTTATGATACATAGTAGTATCAAACAACCAACAATGAAGTTGAGTACAAATCCCTTCTTAAAGGGTTGGAGTTGGCTAAATCTGTGGAAGCAGAATCGATACTCGTACTGGGAGACTCTCAACTAGTCATAGGCCAAGTAAATGGGACATGTGAAGTCAAAGAAGAACGAATGAAGAAGTACCTTAATAAGGTGGTACGCCTTGTAAAGAAGTTTAAGGAAGCTGATTTCGTTCAAATCCTGAGAGAAGAAAACATGGAAGTAGATACTTTAGTAAAGGAAGCCTTAGTGAGCGAAGTAATGGATGAGTTAGATGAAATTCAATACCTGCCCAGCATAGACTTTCCAGAAGTACAGCAGATAGAAGGTGAAGAAAATTGGATGACTCCAATAGTATCATACTTGAAGGACGGAAAGCTTCTAGAAGGAAAAGACGAGGCCAGGAAGCTCAGAGTTAGATCAGCCAGATACGTCCTTATGGACGAGGTACTATACAAAAGGGGTTTTTTGCAACCTTATCTGAGGTGTTTAGCTCTGGATGAGGCCAATTATGTATTGAGGGAGATTCATAAAAGAGCATGTGGCAACCACTCAAGAGCCAGATCACTTGTCCACAAAGTCGTCCGCATAGGCTACTACTGGCCAAATATGCAAGCTGATGTCAAGGCATATGTCAAGGTCTGTGATCAATGCCAATGGTTTAGTAATGTCCCCAGACAACTATCAGAACATCTCACCCCGATAATGGCCCCATGGTCTTTTGCATAATGGGAGCTAGACATCTTGGGTCCCTTTCCACTTGGGACGAGGCAGATGAAGTTTCTGGTGGTGGGTATTGATTATTTCACAAAGTGGGTAGAAGCAGAACCCTTAGCAAGTATCACATAACAAAATGTCAAGAATTTCGTCTGGAAGAACATTGTGTGCAAGTTTGGAGTGCCCAGAGTATTAGTGTCCGACAATGGACGACAATTTGACAATGCACTTTTCAGGGACTTCTGTGAACATTTCAGAATTCAAAATCATTATTCCTCGCCCACCCACCCCCAAGCAAACGGTAAGGCCGAAGTTGCAAACTGATTCTTGTTGAAAATCATCAAGACTCGGCTTGAGGGGGCAAAAGGAGTATGGCTAGATGAGCTACCAGGTGTTCTATGGGTGTATAGGATGACGGTGAGAACCCCTACAGGGGAAACTCCTTTCAAGCTTGCCTATGGAAGTGAAGTAGTCATACTTGCAAAAGTGCACATAGCCAACCACAGGGTGACGATGTATCAGGATAAGGACAACGAGGAACAACTCCATTTAAACCTCGATCTAATAGACGAGGTAAGGACGGAAGCTAAACATAGGACGGTGAGGTACAAAAACCTCGTGGCTAGGCAGTATGATGCAATGGTGAAGCGAAGACAGTTCAACATAGGAGACCTCGTCCTGAAAAAAGATTTCTTTGGTAACCAAGAACCCAGCTCATGGGAAACTGAGACCTAATTGGGAGGGACCCTACAAAGTTATCAATTGCAAAAGACAAGGATCCTACTACTTGGAAACTTTGGACGGGAGGAAGTTGGAGCACCCTTGGCATGTTGAACACCTGAAAAGGTATTACCAGTAAAGTCCCAGCCTGGACGAGCATTTCCTAGGATGAGCAGCTAAAAGTTTGTTTCGAAGTCTATTTAAATATAAGCTTTGTGCATGTGTTAATTTCCTAAAACTATATTTAGTCTTTAAAGTTGTGTGTCGTGAGCTATGTATGAGATTATGGAGTTTGTATTTATTAAATTCCCTAATGGCATTAGCTTCGAAGCACATGCCTCACCTATGAACAATGTTTATGCTATATACATAATGTTGTGTGAATTTTTAGTATTTATATTGTTTTTATTCAAAATAATCAACAAGAAGGCTAAAAGCCCAAGACAACTAAAATCTCTGGACGCGGAGATGTAACGTCTATAAGCTTCCCCAAGGGTAAAGCAAGGAAAAACAAGGCATATTCGTCCGGATAATGGATGAAGTAAAGCCCTTAATACATTAGTCCTACCCATGGATGAGGAAATGCATACATGAATATTTCATGTCAAGCAGGACGCCAACTATAACAATCCAATTATTTGGACGAGGAAAAGTTAGGCTTATGGATGGAATGTAAAACCAGTTACCAAGTCTAAGGACGAATAAAGCTGAGGAAAAAAGTGTTGTCATCCCCAAAGACGAGCTATACTTAAAAAATAACTCGCAAAATTGAAAAGGATGAATGAATACAACTTCTATCATGGACGAGTCAAGAGTGAAACCAATTGTTAAAAAAAAAAAAAAAAATTTGTCCACACAATGATAGAAAGGAAACAAACATTCATAAAGTCCAAAAAACCCTTGTTAAAATAAAAAGCCCAAAAAGCAATTGTTTAGAAGCCCGTCCTAAAACCATGGACGAGATAAAATGTACTTGGGTTACAATAAAAAGATCCAAAACAATGGATCAAACCAAAAAAAAGAAAAAGAAATACTAAGGATAACCTAAATGTAAAGGTTTCATCTTTAAGAAGGCATTGGGGTCATCTTGAGGTGGCTGAGTGGTAGCCTCGTCTTCCACATTGACGTCTTCGGAGCTAGTTTGAAGAAGAGAGCTAGTAGCAGTAGCTAGGTTAAGCTTAATGGAGCTAAAGTCCACTTCAGGGAAATTTTCCATAGCATCCATTCTAAAATCCTCAAAGCCTGCTACATAATTGGCGTCCAGAAGATCAATGTATTGCTTGGATACCTTGAATTAAGTCACTGCATCTTCCTTTGCCTTGGAAAGAAGAGTACTCAGCTCGTTGTTCTTCTTCTGTAGATGATCAAGACGAGTATCTTTTTCCACCACATCAGTTTTCAGCTCCTCAATCAAGTTTTGTAGCTCAGTTGCCTTTTCCTTAGCCTTGGCAGCTACCTCAGCCCACTTCTTGGATTCTTCTTTTCACCTCTTGAATCCTTGTCTCTAACAAGACCCTCGTCTTGTCTAATCCTGTGGCTTGCCTAGATGCTGCAATAAATTTTGATATAGCCTAAAAAAAAAAAATGATGAAAATGAAAGTTAGATGAAAATATATATAAATATATATTTTTCAAAGAAAAAAAAAAAAAAAGGAAGAAACGATTACATACCTTAAAAAGATCATGAACACCGGAATGTTCAAAATTCTTTAAAGACATGTCATAGCAAGTGTTTATGTCCTCATCTGAAACAGCTTTCTAAAAATGTTCCCAAGCCAGGTCTTCATTTTCAGTAATTTTTGAAGGGAGCCATTGTGAAAGCTGGGATGTGGATGGCATAATCGTCTTGGGTGGAGGAGTCTTAGACGGAGTGGTCTCAATTGGAGTGGACAAGTCCACGTCATATATTTTGACGGGCGGTTAAGACATAGGAAGGTTGGGCTTGACTGTTTGGGACAACCCGTGCTTAGCCTTTTTGCCTCGTCGGTTGGGGAGATTTCCCAAATCAAGGTTTTTAGATAAAGACCTCTTTTTGTCCCCAGCCAACGAACGAGCTTGAGACTGAGCCTCAGGACGACTCTCCTCACCTATAACTTCTTTCTCTTTATTTTCTTTCATTGTTGACATTCCTAAAGCAAAAAGCAATAACAATAAGTGACAAATTATAAATAGATCAGGAAATATGACAAGATGTTCAAACGACCATTAGATGGAAACTTACTTCTTCGCACTATAACCTCGTGAGCAATAGCCTCATCTAATGGTTCAGGACCAAGTCCCCACTTGGCAAGACGTCGTAGGGTAACTAAAGAATGAAAATCCCTATCGACGTAAAGACGAACCTTGTGGACATGGTCACGGTGAAATTTACTTAAGGAAGGTCGTTTAACACCTGTAAAACAAATAATAAACAAAGGTTAGAAGCAAATAAAAAATAAGATAAAAGAAAGAGAAAGGTGAAAAAGGGGAGGGACGTACCTTCAGGACGAAGGTTCCCTAAGTCCCTAGAGTAAGGGGCAAAAGGGTCCTTGCTAACGTCCACAGGGTTCCCTGCCCAAAAACCAGAGACAAAGATAAACTTTGTCTTCCAATTCCTGTCAGACGAGGCTAGGTACTTGATTAATTTACAATCTTTACCCCTAGCTATGAATTGGTAAAAGCCTAGGGATTGATTTATCTTTGAAGGTTTGTAACAAAAGAGGAACTCATTCACAGTAAGAGGACAGTCCCTTCCAAAGACTTCCCTCCACAAAATTTGCATAGAGATAACTAATCTCCGCGCGTTAGGGTTGAATTGACATATACCTAAACCTAACCTAACTAATAACTCTCTAGCAAATGCATTCAAAGGAAACCTAAAACCCCCTAAGAAATAAGCCTTATAGACGCCTACTCCAAAACAAGGATTGCAGCACCATTCTCCACAGACGGGCAACCTAGGGTTAAGCTTATCCGAGATTTGGTACCATGTCCTAAGATTGTTAAGCCTTTGCTCATTCGTTTTGGAATGAATACCTACTGCACAACTATAGACGGTCTCCTTTTCGTCCAAAGGACTAGATGGAGGGACATTGGACGGGGTACCAACTTGGGAACCAGAGGCTTTCCTAAGTTGTTCTTGAATTACTTCTAAAGGAAGCCCAGGGACACCAGAGGTATATCCCTCGTCCGTAGAACTCTCCTTACTACTATGGCTACTATTACTAGAACCACTATCACTTGTTGTATCATAATACTCGTCTATAACTTTCTCTGTACTGTTGCTAGACGAAGAAATAATAGTTTCAAACATTTTTTGGAAACCAAAAACCTAAAGACGAGAAGGAAGAGAATACCTGGCTCTAGACGAGAGAGGACTGTGGACGCAGAGAGACTTCTAGACGAGGCTCTAGATGAAGGAAAATTTCAGAAATGTAAAGGGTAGAGGAGGAATTCCACTATTTATAGGCAGCTGGCTTGGGTATTTAAAACGACACAACCAACCAGGATATGACACGTGGCTTACCCCTCGAAAAAATAAACCGACGAGATTGATCACCGATAAAATTATAACACATGGCACATCTAATTGTAGACATTAAATACACACGTCCAGGGAAATGATGCCAAGCTACACATTCCTTTAGACGATCCATGTGGACAAGGGGGCAACTGATGGTGTTATAAAATATGCCAACTCCTAAACTTGTCCCTATGGCTCGTCCTAAGGAAATGTTGGATGGCATATGACATATTCGTCCAAGGTAAGCCCGTCCGTCCACAAAGTCAGTTGGACGAGTGCCTTGCGTCCTGAACATGTTGAAGCTACTTCTGTTTTCCTGTCAGGCTACAAACCGTTCCCCCAATAAATGGTTGTGGAAGACAGACCCCAAATAATGTAACTTCCATGGTGGTTATGGAAATTACCTCCGAATCCTCCGAACTCCATAACAGTAGGAGAAGTAATTGCCTCAGACAAGCACTATATAAGGGCTCTTCTACGGGAAGGTAAGGCATTTATATACTTCTACACAAATTGGAATTCCAAAAATACTGACTTTATCATCGGAGGATTCTTGACCGGTCCTCTTCGGTCTTCTCTGATTTTGTGTCTATCTTTTCAGGACATTCCAAGTAACATTGAGATTATCAACGCTCGAGACATTCAGCCTACTGATTTCCTTGTGTTCATCAACTCTAATATATAATTTTTTTTATTTGATTGAAAATTCTATAAGGATTGCTTATAAAACCTCATATATTTTACCATGCATAAAATATTGCCACATCATATTATTTTTAAATATTAGACTAAATATTCCATATACAAATTCTACATTTATAAAATATCTATAATATATATAAAACTGAAGTAGGTTGACTCCTTAATATTGTTCTAAATAAGTGTGTTGGGCCTTTTTGTAATGTTGGGCTAGGCTGCCTCCTGTTGTTCTGGGCCTAAGTATTCTGGATTAGGGAGTTGAGATTGGTCCAATTACAACTCACTTTGGTCTAGTTTGTGCACAAACTATGCCTCGTTTGCCAAGAACATGCCCATGGCAGGAAGAGCTACTTCGGATGGGTTATATAGCAAGCAGACATGATAATAATAATAAATGAAAATACTTTTGCCTTTAGATAAAGTGAACAAATAATCCCTAATTAAAATGATAATCACAATAATAAGGAACACCTTGTAAAGAAAATAGTGGGAATAAATGGGTGAGGCACGAGTTAGCAAAAAAAGGAAAAAGATTAATCTGATGTGCCGAGTTATGTCACAGGACCAAGACCAAAAAGGAAAACCGTTTTTCCTCAATGCAAATAATCTCTCAAGGGAAAATCCTGCCGTGGAAATTAATTACTTTGAGGGAAATGGGCCTGAATGGCTTGTGCCCAAAAGAATCCTTTACTTTTGGCAAAGAGTAGGACTGTTAGAGGGAGAGAGAGGATAACCTATTGGTGCATGCCTACCATTCTATACTCCCCGTTTTTCTATTCTTCCTAGTTTTTCCTTTCTCTCTTTTCTCTTTCTTTTCTTTCTCAGTGTTTACTTGTTTTGTTACGATTCTCTCCTAGAGGTCGCTATTACCGTATTCGTGATTGTGATTCTAATGCCCCCTTTTGCTATGCATGGTAAAGGTCCTTTATATAGTGTCTGCCATGACTGGATTTTACCATTTTAGCCTTTAATAATCTTTGTCTAGTCTGGGTGTCCTTGCCGACCACTCACTGGTTTGCTAGTCGCTCAGCCACCATCACTTACTTGTGTTGGCCGTGCCACCAGACAAAGAAGACTATTTTGTTTGTTTGTTTGCTGTGGCACTCTTATTTGCTACGGTGTGGGTGCTCTCTCTTCCTATCCCTCATGGCATGCACCTAGTGGTCCTAACTCATCCTTACTTCCTTTGGGTGGTATGTTATCCTAGTAAGACATTTCCCCCAAAAGAGCCTGAGTAGGAACCCTAGAATAGGTTTTCCCCTCTCCCTACTACTAGACCATGCCCTCTCACCTCTGACCCATGATCTCACCACCTCCTGTATTGGCTGGGTACAGGCTGGTGATATCCGGATCTTGTGTGTGCTTCACTTCCATGTATGTCCAAAATCTACTTATTGCTTATGCGTTTGCCATGGTCTGGAGGCTTGTCTGCACATTCTGCCACCCATCCTTGGCTTCTTTTGGTGTGAGCCATTTTCTGGCTTCTCATTCTTTAGGGGCTGCTCCTTTCGGGGGCTGGGCTTTTGCTTGATTGTGGGCTTTTCCTCCTTAAGCCCATTCTCTTGCTCTTTTCTGTAGTCTTTGCATTTCCTGCCGTACCGTTCTGCTACTCCTGCTGTGGTGTTATTTGACCCAAGCCTGTTGGGCCTTTTTGGACTTGTGCTTGTTCTTTTCTTAATGACTCAATATTGTCATTGGGCTTCTTATTACATTACTTGTGGGCTCCTGTGTCCCATTTGTTTCTTCTTGGGCATCCTTGACCTATTTACTTTCCTTGGGCTTCTTTGGCCATTTTCCTAACTCTGCATTCTCATGGGCTTTTACTAACTCCTTTGGGCTTCTCCAGCCCAATTGATAGGCCAAAAACGAATTGACCCCTTGTGGTAATTAACCAATGAATTTAGCCAAGTGAATTAATTAAGTTAATTAACATGCAAACACGTGGTAGCACAAACAAATCACCAATAAACTAATTATGTAACAGAAAATAAATAACACGGTGATTTGTTTACGAATGGGGAAAACCTAACGGCAAAAACCCCATCGGGTAATTTTTAGGTCACCACTCCCGAAATTCCACTATTATCAAAACAAGAGGTTACAAGTAAAGGAATCCCAATACCTTATACCAACTTGCAGTTGAACCCTTACCCTAATACCCAATTGGACTTGTTCTGTAGTGACAATTTCCCCTTTCGATGCATAGCTCCCAAGTACATGACTAACTAATGCGCGGATCCCAGTACACAACTTCAATCATCAATTAGAGAAGGTTGTTGGCTGCAAAGTTCTTCAGTTCATCCCAACGATGAAGATCAAGAAGATACTTGGTCACAAAACCCTACGGTGCACATATACAACAACTTCTTCACAAGAATGATGAACTAGGGCAAAACTTTGTCTCCGGTTACAAATTGTTTGAACAAACTTTGCTCAACATTTGTGCAACTTGTATACACTTTAACTGCCCTTAAAATAATCCTTTCATATGTTTAGGGTTAGAAGAAAAGAAAACCCAAACACATAATCACGAATTAGAGTCA